>NC_069510.1:31647416-31677416 GCF_027579735.1 Bombina bombina | reverse complement strand
CGAGCAGAATCCATTTCGGAAGCACTCAGCAACCCAGTAAGACCCAAAATCCCATACCATGCCTTTAAAATGTTTTGTGAGGAGAAGGATAAGATCGATGGGTATTTACAGGATTTTGAGAGACTGTGCGAGTTACATGATTTGGAGCAGTCCGTATGGGTGCCGGTGCTAGCAGGCAAGCTAGCCGGTAGGGCAGCGGAAGCGTATCGCGCTGTACCCAGGGAGGACAGCAAGGATTACGCTAAAGTGAAGAGAGCGATCTTGGAAAGATATGCCATTACCCCAGAGGCATACCGGCGCAAGTTTAGAGGCCTGCGCAAGCCAGAAAGGGATTCCCATGCACAGTGGGCCCACAAGCTGGATCAAGCATCTCAGGGGTGGATACAGGCCAGCCAAGCTACCACCATGGAAGAATTGCGACAACTGATGCTGTTGAAGCAATTCTTTAACGGCTTGTCCCCAGAAGCCCAAGAATGGGTGAGAGATCGAAAACCCTCCACCCTGCATGAAGCTGCTCGCCTGGCAGATGAGTATACGGATGCCCGCAAACTGGACACTGCTACTACTAAGCCCCCTGCTAGAGTGGAGTACAGACCCCCAGTCACCCCAGCAGCTGCCAGTTACCAACCCCCGGCGCACCGCTATACCACACGGCCTCCCGCCTCGAACTACCCTCAGAGAGCCCGGTTCAATTCGCGGGGCTACTTACAACCTATTCAGTGCTTTGGATGTAAGCAACTAGGGCACAAAAGACCAGAGTGTCCCCTAAACCCTGGTTTCTCAACAGCCGGGCCGTGGCCCAGTACCGGGCCGTGATAGCCCTGCTGGTGGGCCCTGAGCTGTCATGCCCCCACTGAACACAAGGGGTGCCTCCCTGCCCTAACCCCAACAGGCTCATCAACCTCCAGAGCCAGGACCCCCAACATTAAGGGCCAAAGAAAGGGCCCCCAACCTCCAGGCGAGACCTCACACTCCATGGCCCTCACAGCGGCAGACCCTCAGCAGGACCCCCACACTCCAGGGCCCCCACTAAACCCACACTGAACTGCTTAGTTACTGATAGGGCAAATCCCTGCTGTTTACTCTCTCTCTCTCTATCCATCTATCTATATAAACTACCGGGCCCTGGAAATGTCCAGCTAAAATTTACCGGGCCTTGAGGTCACTTTGGTTGAGAACCACTGCCCTAAACACAGCGAACCAAGCACAGTCCAGGAGAAGACCCGCCGGCGGAATCCCACATAATCCTCAGCCTGCGGCCCGCTACGTAGAGGCGCCAGAATGCTGGGGCAGCCTACATGAAGCAGACCCCGTGCAAGCTGCCCACCGGAATAACCGGCAACTGGTTAAAGTGAATGGGAAGGAGGTCAGTGGTCTACGGGATACTGGTGCTACCATGACCTTGCTTCAAAAGAACTTGGTGTCTGAGAAACAGCACACTGGAGACACTGTGGCTGTGAGGGTAGCAGGGGGCACTGTGTTCCACCTACCTGTTGCCAGGGTACATTTGGATTGGGGAGTGGGCGCTAGACCTGTGAATGTGGGGGTCAAGAAGGACTTACCTGCTGATGTTCTCCTTGGAAATGACTTGGTCCCCCTTGTTTCTGCCTATGCTCCCATGGGTCCTGCTGATGTTAACCCTGTGACTACCCAAGCCCAGTCCCTTCGGGAAGAGGTACATTGTAAACGTGGTGGACTACGCCACTAGGTACCCCGAGGCCATTGCTCTCTCCAACATCCATGCAGAGACGGTAGCTGAAGCCTTAATAATAATATTTTCCTGAGTAGGGTTCCCCCAGGAGATAATATCGGATAGGGGCACCCAGTTTACTGCAGAGGTGACCCAACAACTAAAGACTGCTCTAACTAATGCGCCTGTACTTGCTGCACCCAATCCCACTAAAAGATTTCTTGTTCACGCAGACGCTTCAATGTTTGGAGTGGGGGCAGTGCTGAGCCAAGTTGGAGCAGATGGCGGAGAACACCCCGTAGCTTACTTGAGCCGAAAGTTGTTGCCCCGTGAAGTAAGCTACGCCGCCATCGAAAAAGAATGCCTGGCCGTGGTGTGGGCCCTCAAAAAGTTGCAGCCGTACCTGTATGGACAACCTTTTTCCTTACTCACAGATCACAACCCGTTGGTGTGGCTGAACCGTGTGGCCGGGGACAATGCCAGGCTGCTGCGCTGGAGTTTGGTGCTGCAGCCCTTCGACTTTACAATCCATTACCACCCAGGGAAACAAAACGGTAACGCTGACGGGTTGTCCAGACAAACTGAACTTGAAAAGTGATCAGTGAGTACTTCCCCGGACATCCCCAAGCCGATCCGTTGGGATCAGACTGTGTATGCCGGCTTGGTTCTGGGGGAGCATTGTGGCAAACCTAGCCACTTCTGGACTATAATGTAAGAAAGGTTGTCTATAGGCTGTATTGTGTGCTATGTATATGTGACAGACCCTTTGGTCAGAACTAAAGAGTTAACTGTGTTCAGATTTTAAGAAGCTATTCTCTAACGACAAGGTTACTAGCCTCAGCTATTGTGTACTGTCATTAAAGTTAGTGATAAACATTCCATTGTTTAATCACCTCTAGAGAGCAGACGCCTAGGTGATAAGAAAAGCCAAGTGTGTCTTGTGTTTAAGTTGTTATCTACTAAGTAAGGTAATTCTATTGTGGCATGTCAAAGGGCGTTTGCTCTCCGTCTAATGTACAGGATTCTTTCAACCCCCCCAGCTGGGGGTCAGATCTGCATAAATACTAGGCATAGCCTTTTTAATAAATGTCATTCTGTTTAAACCTGAAAACTGGCTGGGTTGTGAGTTGCTGATCCCATATTCAGGACATTGTTCATCTGGTGTTAACCCTTGGTATCCTGTTGGTACCATAACAGGCACATTGCCACATTTGGTGAAAACCAGACACAGCATATCAGCACAAACACCTCATACCAACTGTCAAGCGCTTTGGTGGAGGGGTGATGATTTGGGCTTGTTTTGCAGCCACAGGACCTTTGAACCTTGCAGTCACTGAGTCGACCATGAATTCCTCTGTAGGCCAAAGTATTTTAGGGTCAAATGTGAGGCCATCTGTCTGACAGCTAAAGCTTGGCCGAAATTGGGTCATTAGCGCTGCGGAATCTGTTGGCGCTCAACAAATAACCAATAATACTCAGGACAATTTCAAGCACACCAGCAAATCTACAACAAAATGGCTGAAAAAGAAAAGAATAATGGTGTTGCAGTGGTTCATTCAAAGTCCAGACCTTAACCCGATTGAAATGCTGTAGTGGGACCTTAAGAGAGCTGTTCATAAACAAATACCCGCAAACCTCAATGAACTGAAGAAACATTGTAAAGAAGAGTGGGCCAAAATTCCTCCACAATGATGTGAGAGACTGATAAAGTTATACAGAAAATTATTACTTCAAGTTATTGCTGCTAAAGGTTGTTCTACAAGCTATTGAATCATAAGGTGTGCTCAGAGGCGTAACTAGAAACATCAGGGCCCTGGTGCAATAATCCATGAAGGCCCCCCCCAAAAAAAAAAATTTTTTTTTAATTTTTAAACATTTAAAAAAATATAAAAAAAATTCAACATGTAACAGTAAAAAAAATTATTATGTTAAGCATGTCAACTTACACTTTAAATGAGAAAGGGCAAACACTCTGTGTGACCAAGGAAGGAATACAGTGACTGACATCACCAAGCCCTCATGTGTTAAGGTTTAGAAAACTAATACTGTCCAGTGTGACGGGACAGTATTATTTACCCAGGTCAGTAGCAGCCACACGGGACAGTAGCAGCCACACGGGACAGTATTAGTTAGATTGGGCAGTAGCAGTCACATGGGACAGTAGCAGTCACACGGGACAGTATTTAGTTACACGGCCATTAGTAGTAGCACACACAGTATTAGTTACACAGGACAGTAGCAGTCATACGGGACAGGGATAGACAGGCTGTCATCTCTGAGGACATACAAAGGCACAGCCATGTCAGACTGCAGCACCTGATCATATCAATATTTTAGTGTACTAATAAAAGTTTTGTATCATTCAGATTTGGTGCCCTTCCCAATAGTGTTGTCTTTTAAACAGTAACAATCACAGAGAGATTGTCACATCGTTACAGATACACAGCACAGGGATATTGCCAAAGAGTGTCACACAGATTAGGGACTACAAAATATGTCCCACACAAGAACAGTGTCAGAGTGTCACAGCACAGGGACAGTGAGAAAATGTGTTGCACAACACAGGAACATTGCCATAGTGTGTGCCACACAGCTCAAGGACAAACATTTTGGCACACATAAAAATGTCATACAAATAATGGCGACAAAAATGTCACTGGGTTTCCAAAAATTATTTTAAAACATTGATCCCAACAAAATGTCACGCTAGGCAAAACGTGTAATTGTGACACTAGACAAATAACAAAAATAATGTCCAGTTAATACTATTAAGAGCTAGGAGAAAACAATGTTTTAGGACACTAAAGTCCCAGGCAGTTTGACTATATTTATAAATTGCAGTACATGGAATATCAGGAATATCAGATTTTTTTTTTAAAGATAACCATATGCAGAGAATGAAGATTTATTATCTTACTCTGGAATGTGAATAGATCAATAGCCCCTGGATATGATTCCTTAGATGTTCACAATAAATTAACAAATAGCATAGTAATGTGTGTTTGAACATATGTCTGAATAGGATGGCTGTCCATTCTGGCCAAGAGTAGGACTATACTTGTCCTCAGGGTGTAATTACAGGGGTCTGGCACTTACAGACTGGGCTGGCACCTCTAGGGGCCCCACCTGGCTCTACAATCAGTTGGTTCAGAAAGGGCACAGCTGGATCATGTCCGACTTTTCTGTGCCCCCCCCCCCCCCCCCCCCCACACACACACACGCCAGGGCACACAGTGTTAGAAAAGTATGTATTTCCTTTACAAATATGGTGGCAGGGTTTCCAAGATGGCTGTACAGAAAAACCTCCCACCATATTTGTACACAGAGCTGGTGCAGTTACCACACAGTCACCATCATTCAGCACACAAAGCTTATTAAGCGTCACAAAATAGGAAATTAAATGTGTATCATAGTGAATGTCACACAACTTCTGCAGATATAAAGCTCACCTGGACCTAAATAGGGTCATTCATTTGGACAGAATTTGGATCTGATAGTGAATATCATACAGCTGGGGCTAATACAGGTTACAGCATAGTGTGTGTCTCATATCTCAACTTTGTATTTATGTCATAGTGTATGTCACACTGATTGTGCAGTGCTCCAAAGAATCCCACAAGTTATGATGTCAGGTCCTATTGAAAAAGAATTAAGAGCCTAATGAATACTTTTTCAGTTATTTGGCAATGCTTTAGGGTTCCAAATGAACCAGACATGCCCAGTCATTTCTGAACTGTGTCGCATTGAACAGTGTATGACACTGGATAGCCGTTTACCCATTTCTCCAGAATCATTTATTCATTACTGTCAGTAATGAATAAATGATTCTTGAGAAATGGGTAAACGGCTATCCAGTATTATACACAGCTCAATGCGACACAGTTCAGAAATGTTTTTGGCCCCTCTCAGTCTGAGCTAACTGTCTACATGCTTCCCCTGGACCCTACCTCAACTCAGTGCTGCCTCTGCAAGTGCGGGACTCCAATGCGACACAGTTCAGAAATGTTTTTGGCCCCTGGCCCTCCTCGGTTTCCCTCAGCCCCTCTCAGCCTGAGCTAACCATCTGCATACTTCTCCTGGCCCCTACCTCAACTCAGTGCTGCCTCTGCAAGTGCCGGGACTCCAGTCACTGTCTCACTGCCGGCATCCGCGCTGCAGACTCCTACTAGACTGCTACTAGACTACCTGCAGTCAGGAGGAGCTGCGCGCCAAAGAAGACAAAATTGGAATTTTCGGGTGGCTGAACTGCGCTGCACCAATAGCCTCCGCCCTCCCTCTTAGCTTGTCAGACTCAGTAAAACACAGGCAGCCACAGCTCCAAGTCAAACTAGTAAAGTAGTGGGTCAAAGAAAGTTTTGGAATTCTTGAAACAAAACAAATAAAATTAAAAAAAACTTTTTCATGTGCTAACTGCTGAAGTAACTCGGGGCCCCTCTGAGGGAGGGACCTTCTGGGCCCGGTCGCATTCGCGACCTCTGCATCACCGTTAGTTCCGTCCCTGCGTGTACTTCGTTTTTCACACATGGCTTCTCCATTTTAGTTTTATTTTTGTTAAATAAATGATACGGTGTAATACGTTGTGTGTTTTTCATCTGCGGTTGTATTTACCTTATTTTAAGACCTGCTAAGGACCAGATGATTGTTATGTCCTGATACGTAAAACCATAGAATTCAAAGAGGGTGTACTTTCTTTTTTCACATGACTGTACATACATACATACACATATAGATACATAAATTCCCATACATATACAAGTCCACTAGTCCCAGATGAGTAAGAAATTCCAGCGGAAAAGTAAAAATTGGAATTTTTCCTATCTTTAACATTGTGTGGATTAGTAACTTTTTTACTCTGGGCTAATAGCATTTAACTCCTGAAACTATATTTAAACTATAGTGATCTTTTTCCTAGTCTATTAGCCCAGAGGTAAAAAGTTACTAGTTCACTCAATGTTAAAGAAAGGAAAGTGTCACATTTTTAACTCTTCCACTGCAATTTCTTACTCAGAGACTAGAGAAAATTTCAAGCACTTTATGTGAATATATCACTTTCTCTCTCCCTCTCTCGCTATTTCTCCCAATCTTACTGTCACTCCCTCCATCTTTCTACCTATTTTCAATCTCTCTATTTACTCGGATTTACCTACCTTATCCACCCCTTTACCTACCTACTCATCAATTACAGACACACTAAACAAATTGGGACTGCAGCTAAAAATACAACATGTTATATTATAATAAGTAATGATATATTGTGCCAAGTCTAATCTTGCTGCGCACATCTGTAGTAAATACGCACCTTCTAAGTGTAAATGAGAATATATCCATGTCGTCTGTGTAACGAATGCAAATTGTGCAAGTGCCGCTTTGTCTTACTATTAGATTGTCAGCAATTAAATTCTCACATTCTAAAAACAGCAGTGAAGTATTTATATGCTGGCAAAATGTAATTTACATGGTGACGTGCAGATGCTCCTAGGGTACTGAGTATTGTACCCAAGCTCCTCTGTATTCCGTAGACGCTGCTGCAGGTTTTGCCTCTAGCAAATACTAGTGCTGGAATTGTAGGTTTGCTCTGCTCCCCATGCCCCTGGTGCTACTACGGTATCACAATGATATTGAGCACTATGCTTATTATCCTGGGAGTTGTGTAAATTATGTCAAAGATAACATTTTATTTAAATGTAACAATTTAAAGTGAAATAGGAACCTGTTTCAATCACTAACATTTTTTATTATTTTATTTTTAGAACATTGGTATTTAATTACCAAAAATGTATTAAAGAGACATTAAACCCAAACTATTTCTTATGATTCAGATAGAGAATACAATTTTAAACAACATCCCAATTTACGGCTATTATCTAATTTGCTTCATTCTTTAGATATCCTTTGTTGAAGAAATAGCAATACACATGGGTGAGCCAATCACACGAGGCACCTATGTGCATCCATCAGCAACTACTGAGCCTATCTAGATATGTTTTCAGCAAAGGATTGCAAGATAATTACACAAAATTAGATAATTTATGTATTTATTTATAAAATATTTTACCAGGAAAGATACATTGAGATTTCTCTCGTTTTTTAAGTATGTCCTGAGGTCAATTAGAAAGTTTAAAAATGCATGCTCTTTCTTAAAGGGACACTGAACCCACATTTTTTCTTTCATGATTGAGATAGAGCATACAATTTTAAGCAAATTTCTCATTTACTTCTATTATCAAATTTTCTTTGTTCTCTTGCTATCTTTATTTGAAAAAGAAGGCATCTAAGCTAAGGAGCCAGCAAATGTTTGGTTCAGTACTATGGATAGCACTTGTTTGTTTGTGCTGTCCAATCAGCAAGGACAACCCAGGTTGTTCACCAAAACTGGGCCGGCATCTAAACTTACATTCTTGCTTTTCAAATAAAGATACAAAGAGAATGAAGAAAATTTGTTAATAGGAGTAAACTAGAAAGTTGCTTAAAATTGCATGCTCTATCTGAATCATGAAAGAAAAAAAAATTGGGTTCAGTATCCCTTTAACCCCTTAATGACCGGACCATTTTTCAATTTTCTTACCCTTAATGACAATGGCTATTTTTACATTTCTGCAGTGTTTGCGTTTAGCTGTAATTTTCCTCTTACTCATTTACTGTACCCACACATATTATATACCGTTTTTCTCGTCATTAAATGGACTTTCTAAAGATACCATTATTTTCATCATATCTTATAATTTACTTAAAAAAATGATAAAATATGAGGAAAAAATGGAAAAAAACACACTTTTTCTAACTTTGACCCCCAAAATCTGTTACACATCTACAATCACCAAAAAACACCCATGCTAAATAGCTTATAAATTTTGTCCTGAGTTTAGAAATACCCAATGTTTACATGTTCTTTGCTTTTTTGCAATTTATGGGGCAATAAATACAAGTAGCACTTTTCTATTTCCAAACCACTTTTTTTCAAAATTAGCGCTAGTTACTTTGGAACCCTGATATCTGTCAGGAATACCTGAATATCCCTTGACATGTATATATTTTGTTTTAGAAGACATCCCAAAGTATTGATCTAGGCCCATTTTGGTATATTTCATGCCACCATTTCACCGCCAAATGCGATTAAAAAAAAAAAAAAAGTTCACTTTTTCACAAATTTTGTCACAAACTTTAGGTTTCCCACTGAAATTATTTACAAACAGCTTCTGCAATGATCCCCTTTTTCAGAAATAACAGACTTATATGGCTTTGTGGTTGCTTTTTGGTAATTAGAAGGCCGCTTAATGCCGCTGCGCACCACACATGTTTTATGCCCAGGAGTGAAGGGGTTAATTAGGGAGCTTGTAGGGTTAATTTTAGCTTTAGTGTAGTAGACAACCCCAAGTATTGATCTAGGCCCATTTTGGTATATTTTATGCCACCATTTCACCGCCAAATGCGAGCAAATAAAAAAAAAAAACTTTACATTTTTCACAATTTTAGGTTTCTCACTGAAATTATTTACAAAACAGCTTGTGCTATTATGGCAGAAATTGATGTAAAAGCTTCTCTGGGATCCCCTTTGTTCAGAAATAGCAGATTTATATGGCTTTGGCGTTGCTTTTTGGTAATTAGAAGGCCGCTAAATGCTGCTGCGCACCACACGTGAATTATGCCCAGCAGTGAAGGGGTTAAATTAGGTAGTTTGTAGGGAGCTTGCAGGGTTAATTTTAGAGATCAGCCTCCCACCTGACACATCCCGCCCCCTGATCCCTCCCAAACAGCTCTCTTCCCTCCCCCACCCTACAATTGTTACCGCCATCTTAAGTACTGGCAGAAAGTCTGCCAGTACTAAATAAGAGTTTGGTTTTTTTTTAAATAAAAATTATAAAATATTTTAGTTGTGATGGACCCCTGCCTTAGCACCAACCTCCCTGATCCCCCCCCCCTCCAGCTCTCTAACCCTCTCCCCTACCTAATTACCGCCATCTTGGGTACTGGCAGCTGTCTGCCAGTACCCAGTTTGGCCCCACAAGTATTTTAATTTTATTTATAACTTTTATTTGCATGTTTAATTATTTCTGTAGTGTAGCAGCCCCCCCACAATACCCCCACCCCTCCCCCTCCCAGATCCTTTTAAATGTAAAAAAAAAAATATATAACTTTTTTTCCCCTTCCTTTTTCATTGGTGTCAGTGTGGCTAATGCGCGCATGTGCACACGTGCGCCCACGTGCACACACACACCCGTGCACGCGCGCACACGCTCCCTCCTCCCACCAGACAAAGGCACCATCGGCACCATCACTACCGGTGCAGAGGGGGCCACAGAGTGGCTCTCTCTGCATCGGAGGCTTGTAAAGGGGTATTGCAGGATGCCTCCATATCGAGGCATCACTGCAATACCCTCAGAGCTGCTGGAAGTGATTGTGATCACTTCCAGCACTCTGTTAGACAACTGACGTACCAGGTACGTCCATTGTCATTAACTGCTTGTTAATGCATGACGTACCTGGTACGTCAGTTGTCATTAAGGGGTTAATCATGAAAGAATTTTTTTGGGGTGTTATGTCCCTTTAAATTAACTCTTTACTCACAAGCTACTCTCCCATTCGCAATCAGACAAAACCAAAAAAGCGTGCAGACTTCTCCCGCCTCCTTTTACACGTGTCCACCGCCGCTAACAGATATTGCATTCCATAATATTGCCATATAAAAATAATACAAATGCAAGTGTTTTGCAAATGAAAAAATGAAATAAGTAAAACAGTCATGATAAAAAAAAAATGCGACAGTTTGGTTTCCCTTCAAAAAGTTATGGGGGCAAAGGGACAGCGTGTTTAAAAAAAAAAAAGGGGGCATCACCCTAATTTATATTACAAAATTGTTTTATTTTCCATAATGAAACATTTTACAAGGATGTTTAATGCCGAGTTGAATGTCCTTTTAAGCGAATCCTGTGCTTAACGTGAATAACTTTATACAGCAATATCTTTGCAGACGATCGGCTTATGCCCTGACTTGTGTGTTTTTTTGTTTTTCTTGCAGTATAAAGTGGCATCAGCTCCATTCCACAAGGTTGGGTTTGCAGATTTCTGGCTTGCGGACCAGTTAAACAGTTTGTCTCCTGTTTTTGTGGACTCCTGGGCACTGTGCTGCTATTATATATTAGATGTGAACTGGCAAGACCCTCATTCCTTGTCCCTGCATCCTCCAGGTAATTATCTCTAGCCAGCCCTCAGCAGTGGAATATAAAGACAAATATCAGTCTTGCAGCCAGTAAGAGCCGGAGAGCCATTTAGATAGTATCCTATTGCCATACAACGTCCCAATCATATTTAACCCAGTGGCTACCAGAGAGGATGCATTGCACCACCTGCGTTAGCCAAGGGTTTCACTAAACTTGCATAATAAAATAAAATGCCCATCAAAACCAGACAGTAAATAGTATCCGGAGGTATTTAGCTCCTTATATCTAAGCATAAGCACCACTTTAGCTACGTTTGATTCTAATTGGTCAATAGTAGGTTTGCCACCTTTAGTTCATGCCAAACCTAGACACTCTTGAGCCGTGCACAGCAAAAACATTTTTGCACAGTATACACTATGTATAATAGCACAAGCTTGCACATAAATATTTACACTCACACAATTTATCTCACACACTCTCATACACAAAGACACTCACACATACACCCTCACACACTCTCTCTCTCTAACATACACAAAAACACACGCTCTCACTCACTCCAACACACCCTCACACACTCTCTCTAACATACACAAAAACACACGCTCTCACTCACTCCAACACACCCTCACTCACACACTCTCTCTAACATACACAAAGACACACACATACACTCACACACTCTCTCTCACACACTCTCTCTAACATACACTCACACACTCTCTCTAACATACACTCACACACTCTCTCACACACACTCACACACACACACTCACACACACACACTCACACACACACACTCACACACACACACTCACACACACACACTCACACACACACTCACACACACACTCACACACACACACACACACACACACACACACACACACACACACTCACACACACACACACTCACACACACACACACTCACACACACACTCACACACACACACACACACACTCACACTTTTTCAAACACAGGCTCACACACACTCACACTTTTTCAAACACAGGCTCACACACACAGAGAGACATTAACCAACACAAAGACACTTACACAGACACACACTCCCACACAAGAGACAAATTGCTGTAGGCATGTGAAGTATGTTGCAAATGCACAATGTCACCTTTTTGGCTGTGGTCGTTTCCCTCCAAACACGGATATTTGCCTGTCTGGACCTGACACAGCTTCAAACCATTCCCGGACAGGAGGCAACCTATGCCTGCTCTGCATCTGATCTGGGATTATAGACAGTCTACGTAAAACAGTGGGGCAGATTTATCAAGTGTCTGGTGGTGATGATCCGTGATCATGTCCGCCAGACATCGATAAATGCCGACAGCATAAGCGGTCGCCATATATTATTGCATAAGCAGTTCTGGTGAACTGCTTGTACAATGCTGTCCCCTGCAGATTCGCAGCCAATCGCCCGCCTAGTAGGGGGTGTCAATCAACCTAATCATATGAGATTATGCGGATTGATGTCCGCCACCTCAGAGGAGGCGTACGAGTTATGGAGTTATTAACTCCAGTTTCAGGTGAGCCTGAAGGCTCGCATGGAAACAGGGTTATACGGCCCCATTTGGGCCGTGATAAATCGGCCCCAGTGTATAAGGCCTAACTAGGGGCCAGATTACAAGTGGGGCACTGAATATTAGCTAGGAAGAATTGAGCTCAATGGGAGCCGTGTTCTGATGCCATCATAAACGGCACAGAACCTAAGCGCAGCAAATTTAAATTTATGTGTATATACAAATATATATATATATATATATATATATATATATATATATATATATATATATATATATATATATATATATATATATATATTTATATTTATATTTACTGGGCACACACAGTTCTTATAAATCACAATGTAAAGGCATTCTCAGTGCCGTTTTTTATTTTCTAACACCCCTCAGCCGTCACTTTTAAACCCTAAAAACTGCCTAGTGCTATATTTTTTTTATAACAAACTAAAAGTCCCACTATTTTGAGTGCATTTGGGGCACTTTTAGAAAATTAACCAGAGATATGATCTCTGGTTAATTTTCTGAGCGTTAATGGTAGCAATAGCCACTTGTAATGGCTGGTTAATTTCCACGCGTCCGCAAACAGGCAAATTTGCCCGTTTGCAGGTGTCCAGTAAATTAGTGGGGTACTTGCAATCTAGCGCTAAATAGGGTTAAATCGGTTTTGTTATTTTGGAACCTGGTAATTTTCCACCTCAAGTCCTAGTTTGGCTTTTTTTGTTTTGTTTTTTATGTAGATGTGAGTTGTACAAGTACCTACCCACTCATAACCAGTTTACTTCAGTGTGTCCCCCCTTGGATAAGGTTTGCCCAATGTCTAAGAAGGTACTGGGACAGCCGAAAACTATTTCCACACCTGGTCAATGCCGGAAAATACTCTACAGTCTTCATTATGGTGACATTTGCCTCTCTCGCTGCCAGCGAAAAAGGTAAAAATATTTGTTGTTTTTTTCTTCCTTACTGTCAGCAAGCTTCATGCTTCTTGTGAGTATTCATGAATAATGTATGAAATTGCCAGTTAATTCTACCTTATTGGTGGCTTTCACAACACACAGCTTAATTAGAGAACTAAATACACTTGTCAGGATGTTGTCTTAAAGATATTTTAATTTCCCGAGAAAACATCATTTAAAGCTTCATGAAAATTTTTTCTCTAAAAAAAAAAAATAAAAAAAAATGTTTAAGGTATAAACACAGTAGTTTTAACTGTTTGCTTCCAATTTATGGTGTAATAAAGATATAGGTGGTCTCTTTTGCATGAATATAGTTTAATGTCTTACAACAGGAAAAAAATATTTTAAAGGGATAAGGAAGCGATGATTTAAAGGGACATTGTGTTTAGAAACTAGCATGCTAAAATTTGTTAAAAGAATGTTATTTTATTTAATTAACCCACAAAAAATATTTAAAAGACATAGCTGAAGCCCATATGGGAATTGCAAACATTGCAGTTTTGAAGCAGGAAACAGCTTGTGAGACAATCAGGAGTGACAGTTCTGAAGTAAGTGTGCTTCAGTTTTTCGCTTGCGCAAGCTAATGCGACCATGTTTTTACTTCGAGTGCAGTTAGTGCGTGAATAAATTTATTTTTTTTGCAAAACTCTGGCCCATACTGATCTAGGATATATAATTGCATTCAAACCTTTTGCAGTCAAGTAGATGAAAACATGTAAAATCATATTTATGTAATATTCATATTTAACCCCTTGACAACCAGCACTGTACCCTGTAAGATGCTGCTGTCCTGGGCCTCTCTCTGCCGCGATCTGGCTAAAAGTAGTGAGATTGCGCTATTTCTGCATTCCTCACAAGTGCGGCAGTGCAAAAATACACTGGCAGAGGTACTGATGCAGAGAGGGACACTCTGTGGTCCTCTCTGCATCGGGCAGCAGTGGTGCCGATCTTTGGTGGTGTGGGAAGGTTAGGAGGGAGGTGGGTGGGTGGGCGGCCCATCGCTGGAGGGGGGCGGAAGCTGGGGTGGGACCGCTACGCAAATAAAAAACAGAGTGGCAGGGTGGGGGAGGAGGGAGAAGGAGGTAGAGGGGGGATCCTATGGTGGAGGGGAAGATTAGAGGGTAGGGAAAGAATCTTGGAGGGGGAAGGGGGTAAATGGGGGAGGGAGTTGGGCAGCTACACTACAGAAATAAATGTTTTGTTTTTTAATTAAAATAAATTTAAAAATAATTAAAAACTGTGTACTGGCAAACATTTGCCAGTACCTAAGATGGAGGAAATTGGTTAGAAGGGGGAGGGTAAGAGCTTTTTGGGATGGATCAGGGAGATGGGAAGGTAAGGGTGTAAAACTGCATACTGGCAGACTGTCTGCCAGTACTTAAGATGGGGGTGACCATTGGGGAGGTGGGGGAGGGAAGAGAGCACAGAGGAAGTCCAGCACTCACAAGCACTCAATGGGACAAGCCCAGGTACCACGTCAAGGTCTCTCCCAAAACCTGGGTCCCTTATAGATACATATTTGAGCAAAATACCATCATATATAAGAAGAATGTTATATTTATTCCTAAATACATATTTCTACAATGTGAAGAACATTGGAATGTAAAATATTCATATTTTCATCTTTGGTTAGAGCACTTGGGCCCCGATGTTCAAAACATCAACAGACCATCGGGAAACTGCATTGATTGCCTCGTTGGCATCGCAGCCTGACGGAATGTTTAAAAAGGGGCGTGTCCAAGCAATGTCAGCGAGCACCAATCTCACTCCCTAGTCCCTACCACCACCTACACTGACGTAATGTGTAAACAGCACTCCACTATAATGCCCATCTAACTGCCTATTCTCAAAAAATGGCTAACTATAATAATAAACCTTATTATAACTATATAGCTATGTTGCTAAAGTTATCATCAATGTTTAAAAAAATGTGTTACAGTTGAGCTAAAACGCAGGCGGGACCAGCAAAACCTGCTTGGCCTATGCCGGACCGGTATTGAGCCCACGACTGCCGGCAACGGGCCAACCACCAGAGGACCCACAAAACCTGCTCGGCCTATACGGCCTTCTGGAACTCTGTGCCGGACCGGAATTAAGCCCCCAACTGCCGGAGAACCGGAAAAACCTCCTTGGTCGTCAGTCTGTGGCTCAATTCTAGTCTGGTTCCAGGAGCCCGGATAGGCCAAAGAGGTTTTGCCAGTGCTGCCGGCATTTTAGCGCATCTCTGTGACAAGATATGCATTGTCATGTAAAATGTAGATTTAAAGTATTGGAGACATCTTAAAATAAATGTAATAGTTGCTTGCTATTATTTTAAATATATATTTTAAAATATATTTATCTGCCATATATATTCCACCCTTACATCGGTCCTTGACAATCTAGACCCTCTTACCATTGCTCGGAAATCACACACTCATCCTCAGCCCTGGCATACTCCTGACACAGTATCTCGGAGTTCAGCCGATTTCCTTCATTACAAGTTCATTTTGAACACCTACTATTCTGCCCTTAATCTCTATAAGCAACACTACTTATCTACTCTTATCGCTACTTTTTCTTCAAACTCAAAATGTCTGTTCTCCACTTTCAATACTCTTCTCCGCCCACCCCCTAATACAACTTCTCTGTCAGCTCAAGACTGTCAGCCACTTCAATAACAAAATCGACTCCATCAGAAACTAAATCAGCTCTCAACATACTTCCATTCTCTCACCCCTTCAAACGCTCGCAGTCAACCACAACCCACATAGCCATAAATTTAGTTATTTCTCCCCTGTTACTGAGGAAGAAGTTTTGGCACTTATACTGCGTTCTCACCTCACTACCTGTCCCCTTGACCCTATCCCCTCACAACTGCTTCCCGCCCTCTCTTCTACCCTTACCCCTATACTCACACACACATTTTCAACCTTTCCCTTAGCACCAGTATATTTCCCTCATCTCTGAAACATGCACTGGTCACACCTATCCTCAAAAAACCTTTTCCTTATCCAACCTCCCCATCCAACTACCGCCCTATTTTCCTACTCCCTCTTGCCTCAAAGCTTCTCGAAAAGCTAGTATATCCACGCCTATCCCATTTCATTAAACTCCCTCTTCGACCCACTGCAATCTGGATTTCATCCCCATCACTCCACAGAGACAGCAATCGTTAAGGTTACCAACAACCTACTTACAGCAAAATCAAAAGGCCACTTCTCTCTGCTTATCCTCCTTGATCTGTCCACAGACTTTGATACTGTTGACCACCCTCTTTTGCTCCAAACCCTCCAATCCTTCGGCATTTGTGACACAGCTCTCTTGTGTGGTTCTCTTCCTACCTGTCAAACCGTACCTTTAGTGTAGCCTTCTCTGGGGCCTTGTCTGCCCTGTCACCACTATCTGTTGGGGTACCGCAAGGCTCTATGCTCGGTCCCCTTCTCTTCTCAATTTACATGTCATCATTAGTGTGACGGACCCTTTGGTCAGGACTGAAAGCGTTAACTTTATTTTCTAAATACAAGTTGCTGGCTCCAGCCATAATTTAGTTAGTGATAAGAATTCCATTGTTTAATCACCTCCAGAGTCAGACTGTTGGTGATAAGGACTCCATTGTGTCTTATGTTTAACTTGATATCTGCCTAAGTAAAGTAATGTATTCTATTGTATCATGTAAAAGGGTATGTTCCCTCCATGTAATGTACAACAGTCTTTCAACCCCCCCATTTGGGGTCAAACCTGTATAAATACTAGGCATCTAGCCTTTAATAAATGTCATTCTGTTTTAAACCTGATGTGAAGCCTGGTCTCATGTTTGAGGGGGAAAACTGGCTGGGTTGTGAGTTGCTGATTCCCTATGCAGGACATTGTTCATCTGGTGTTAACCTTTGGTATCCTGTTGGTACCGTAACAATTGGTGGCAAGCGACGGAATGAACCTTATCGCCCAGAAGAGCAACTACACAAGCCAGTAACCTCAGGAAGAGGGGGATTATTACAACACTGACTAAGATGGAAAGAGTACCAGGGACAGAAGGAACCAATGGGCCCACCATAGCAGACAGAACCCCTGAAGAAGCAAGCTTTGATCGGGCGGTTAAAATAAGACTGGCACATTATGGCCCCAACCCATCTGCGGAAATTATCAACCGGGTCATAGCAGCTGTGGAGGCCAACCTACTTTGCCAAAGCGGCGCTGCAGCAGCCCAAGTCACAGCAACCCAAGTGGAAAAGAGAAAAGTCAATTTTGCAGCTTTTAAAAACTTCCTGGAAACAGAAGGAGAGATTGATGGGTACCTTGAGGATTTTGAGAGGCAATGTGCACTACACAAGGTACCCGCAGAGGACTGGGTCACGATATTATCCGGAAAATTATCCGGCCGGGCCAGTGAGGCTTTTCGGGCCATTCCAGATGAGGAAGTCGGGGATTATAATACTGTAAAAGAGGCTCTGCTCTCCAGGTATGCGGTTACACCGGAGGCATACCGGAGGCGGTTCAGAGACACTGTTAAATTAGCTGGAGATTCCTACCTTGAGTGGGCATGTAAGGTGCACCGCACAGCAGCTCACTGGATAGCAGGGTGCCAAGCCGTATCTGGGGAAGAGGTGCTGCAGCTATTCCTGTTGGAACATTGCTTTGACAAGTTACCCGCAGGAGTTGGAGAGTGGGTTCGGGACCGTAAACCCTCCACCCTGCATGAAGCGGCTCGCTTGGCAGATGAGTATACGGATGCCCGCAAACTGGACACTGCTACCACTAAGCCCCCTGCTAGAGTGGAGTACAGACCCCCCAGTCACCCCAGCAGCTGCCAGTTACCAAACCCCGGCACACTGCTATACCACACGGCCTCCGGCCACGAACTACCCTCAGACAACCCGGTTCAATTCGCGGGGCTACTCACAACCGAATCGGTGCTTTGGATGTAAGCAACTAGGGCACAAAAGACCAGAGTGTCCCCTAAATGCAGCGAACCAAGCACAGTCCTGGAGAAGACCTGCCGGCGGAATCACACGTAACCCTCAGCCTGCGGCCCGCTACGTAGAGGCGCAAGAATGCTGGGGCATCCTACATGAGGCAGACCTTGTGCAAGCTGCCCACCGGAATAACTGGCGACTGGTTAAAGTGAATGGGAAGGAGGTCAGTGGTCTACGGGATACTGGTGCTACCATGACCTTGCTTCAAAAGAACTTGGTGTCTGAGAAACAGCACACTGGAGACACTGTGGCTGTGAGGGTAGCAGGGGGCGATGTGTTCCGCCTACCTGTTGCCAGGGTACATTTGGATTGAAGAGGGGGCGCTAGACCTGTGAATGTGGGGGTCAAGAAGGAGTTACCTGCTGATGTTCTTCTTGGAAATGACTTGGCCCCCCTTGTTTCTGCCTATGCTCCCATGGGTCCCGCTGATGTTAACCCTGTGCCTACCCATGCTCAGATCCGTGCAGCAGAGACTGACCCCCCTGCTGCTAAGCCCCAGAACGCTGAGCTCAGTAAATCTCTATCCGCTATTGATACGTGGAAGTCCCGTTACAATGCGCTGATGAAGGAGAAGAGGAGCGCAGAGGAAAAAGCATGTTTAGAACAGGAATCTCTGCTAGACAAGCTGCACCGACAGACTGCAGAAAACACCAGCTTGAGAGTGGAACATGAAACCTTAAAGACAAACTTAGTGACACTTGAGGAGAAGCTGACGCTGGCTCATAGAGAGGTGCAGCAACTCAAGGGCACCCTATGTCAGTATGAAGGGATTGTGGATACCTATAAAGAGCAGGTACAGAAAACTTGTAAAGAAGCTGATGGGATTTTGAAGGACTGTTTAGCCCTAGTCTGGGCACTGAGGAAGTTGAACCCTTGTTTGTATGGACAGGAATTCTCTCTCATAACGGGAATACAGATGGATTGTCCTGGCAAACTGACATGCCTACCACCTCCTAGTCCGGTCATCCCCAGGTTGACCCGCCAAAGGGTCAAGCCGGGTCTGCCGGAGTGTTCCACAAGGGGGGAGCTATGTGACGGACCCTTCGGTCAGGACTGAAAGCGTTAACTTTATTTTCTAAATACAAGTTGCTGGCTCCAGCCATAATTTAGTTAGTGATAAGAATTCCATTGTTTAATCACCTCCAGAGTCAAACTGTTGGTGATAAGGACTCCATTGTGTCTTATGTTTAACTTGATATCTGCCTAAGTAAAGTAATGTATTCTATTGTATCATGTAAAAGGGCATGTTCCCTCCATGTAATGTACAACAGTCTTTCAACCCCCCCATTTGGGGTCAAACCTGTATAAATACTAGGCATCTAGCCTTTAATAAATGTCATTCTGTTTAAAACCTGATGTGAAGCCTGGTCTCATGTTTGAGGGGAAAAACTGGCTGGGTTGTGAGTTGCTGATTCCCTATGCAGGACATTGTTCATCTGGTGTTAACCCTTGGTATCCTGTTGGTACCGTAACAATTTTAGGTTCCCTAATAAAGTCCCACGGGTTCCTATATCATTTGCATGCTAACGACACCCAAATCTACTTCTCTGCACCAGACCTATCTCCTTCCTTGCTAACCCGTGTCACTAACTGTTTTTCTCACATCTCTTCCTGGATGTCCTCTCACTACCTCAAGCTAAATCTTCATTCTCTTGGCATGTTTATTTGAAAATCAAGAAAGTTAAAATGCCGGCCCATTTTCTCCTGTTAAGTGTAGTCAGTCCACGGGTCATCCATTACTTATGGGATATTAACTCCTCCCTAACAGGAAGTGCAAGAGGATCACCCAAGCAGAGCTGCTATATAGCTCCTCCCCTCTACGTCACACCCAGTCATTCTCTTGCACCTAACTAATAGATAGGATGTGTGAGAGGAGTGTGGTTATTAAATTTAGTTTTTTATTACTTCAATCAAAAGTTTGTTGTTTTAAACAGCACCGGAGTGTGTTGTTTTTTTCTCAGGCAGTATTAGAAGAAGAATCTACCTGAGTTTGTATATGATCTTAGCGGACGTAACTAAGATCCATTTGCTGTTCTCGGACATTCTGAGGAGCGAGGTAACTTCAGAACAGGGGACAGCGGGCAGGGTTCACCTGCAAAGAGGTATGTTGCAGTATATTATTTTCTAAGGAATGGAATTGACTGAGAAAATACTGCTAATACCGATATAATGTAAGTACAGCCTTAAATGCAGTAGTAGTAACTGGTATCAGGCTGTTATGTATGTATGTTGGCACTAAAGTATTTCTGGGGAATGGCACTTCACTAAGAAAATACTGTATACATATAACTCTAGCCTCTCTGCAGTGATAGCGACTAGCAACAGGCTTTTATTCTTATTTCATATATTTAAAACGTTTACTGACAGTTTAATAATTTTTTTCTCTGAGGTACTTGGTGAAAAATTATGGGCATTATTTTCCACTTGGCTGTCGTTTATTTTGTATAAAATCAGTTACTGAGCTTCCCCTCTGCTGTGTTAAGAGTGGGAGGGGCCTATTTTTGGCGCTTTTACTACGCATTAAAAATTCAGTCACAGTCTTCCTTATTCTCCCTGCATGATCCAGGACGTCTCTACAGAGCTCAGGGGTCTCCAAAACTAGTTTGAGGGAGGTAATCACTCACAGCAGACCTGTGAGACTTTGCTTTGACTGTGATAGAAAAACGTATTTATTTGTCAATCGTTTTTTTGGTATTAAGGGGTTAATAATCAATTTGCTGATGGGTGCTATCCTTTGCTAAATTAATGCATTTCATATGAAAAATTGATTGCTATAACTAAACCGGTTCATTGTTATATCAAAGTGAGTTTTTTTGTGTGCTTCTTAAAGGCACAGTAACGTTTTTTATATTGCTTGTAAATTCAGTTGAAAAGTATTTTCCAAGCTTGCTAGTCTAATTGCTAGTTTGTTTAAACATGTCTGACACAGAGGAATCTCTTTGTGCAATATGTTCAAAGGCCAAGGTGGAGCCCAATAGAAATTTATGTACTAATTGCATTGATGCTACTTTAAATAAAAGTCAATCTGTACATGTTAAGCAACATTCACCAGACAACGAGGGGGAAGTTATGCCGACTATCTTGCCTCACGTGTCAGTACCTGCATCTCCCGCTCAGGAGGTGCGTGATATTGTAACGCCAAGTACATCAGGGCGGCCATTACAAATCACTTTACAAGACATGGCTAATGTTATGACTGAAGTTTTGTCTAAATTGCCAGAACTTAGGGGTAAACGAGACCACTCTGGGGTGAGAACAGAGTGCGCTGATAATGTTAGGGCCATGTCTGATACTGCGTCACAATTTGCAGAACATGAAGACGGAGAGCTTCATTCTGGGGGTGACGGATCTGATCCAAATAAACTGGATTCAGACATTTCAAATTTTAAGTTTAAGCTGGAAAACCTCCGTGTATTACTAGGGGAGGTTTTAGCGGCTCTGAATGATTGTAACACAGTTGCAATCCCAGAGAAAATGTGTAGGTTGGATAAATATTTTGCGTTACCGACGAGTACTGACGTTTTTCCTATACCTAAGAGACTTACTGAAATTGTTATTAAGGAGTGGGATAGACCCGGTGTGCCTTTCTCACCCCCTCCTATATTCAGAAAAATGTTTCCAATAGACGCCACCACACGGGACTTATGGCAAACGGTCCCTAAGGTGGAGGGAGCAGTTTCTACTTTAGCTAAGCGTACCACTATCCCGGTGGAGGATAGCTGTGCCTTTTCAGATCCAATGGATAAAAAGTTAGAGGGTTACCTTAAGAAAATGTTTGTTCAACAAGGTTTTATATTGCAACCCCTTGCATGCATTGCGCCTGTCACGGCTGTGGCGGCATTTTGGTTTGAGTCTCTGGAAGAGACCCTTGACACAGCTCCATTAGATGAGATTACACACAAGCTTAAAACCCTTAAGCTAGCTAATTCATTTATTTCTGATGCCGTAGTACACTTAACTAAACTTACGGCTAAGAATTCCGGATTCGCCATTCAGGCGCGCAGAGCGCTGTGGCTAAAATCCTGGTCAGCTGATGTGACTTCTAAATCTAAATTGCTTAACATACCTTTCAAGGGGCAGACATTATTCGGGCCCGGTTTGAAAGAAATTATCGCTGATATTACGGGAGGTAAAGGCCATGCCCTGCCTCAAGACAGAGCCAAACCAAGGGCTAGACAGTCTAATTTTCGTGCCTTTCGTAACTTCAAGGCAGGAGCAGCATCAACTTCCTCTGCCCCAAAACAGGAAGGAGCTGTTGCTCGCTACAGACAAGGCTGGAAACCTAACCAGACCTGGAACAAGGGCAAGCAGGCCAGAAAACCTGCTGCTGCCCCTAAGACAGCATGAAGTGAGGGCCCCCGATCCGGAAACGGATCTAGTGGGGGGCAGACTCTCTCTCTTCGCCCAGGCTTGGGCAAGAGATGTCCAGGATCCCTGGGCGTTGGAGATCATATCTCAGGGATATCTTCTGGACTTCAAAGCTTCTCCTCCACAAGGGAGATTTCATCTTTCAAGGTTGTCAACAAACCAGATAAAGAAAGAGGCGTTTCTACTCTGTGTACAAGATCTTTTACTCATGGGAGTGATCCATCCGGTTCCGCGGTCAGAACACGGACAAGGGTTTTACTCAAATCTGTTTGTGGTTCCCAAGAAAGAAGGAACCTTCAGACCAATATTGGATTTAAAGATCCTAAACAAATTCCTAAGAGAATGGAAACTATTCGGACTATCTTACCCATGATCCAAAGGGGTCAGTACATGACCACAGTGGATCTAAAGGATGCCTACCTTCACATACCGATTCACAAGGATCATTACCGGTATCTAAGGTTTGCCTTCCTAGACAGGCATTACCAGTTTGTAGCTCTTCCCTTCGGGTTAGCTACGGCTCCAAGAATCTTTACAAAGGTTCTGGGCTCTCTTCTGGCGGTACTAAGACCGTGAGGAATATCGGTAGCTCCGTACCTAGACGACATTCTGATTCAAGCGTCAAGCTTCCAAACTGCCAAGTCTCATACAGAGTTAGTACTGGCATTTCTAAGGTCGCATGGGTGGAAAGTGAACAAAGAAAAGAGTTCTCTGTTACCACTCACAAGAGTTCCCTTCTTGGTTACTCTTATAGATTCTGTAGAAATGAAAATTTACCTGACAGAGGACAGGTTAACAAAACTTCTAAATGCTTGCCGTGTCCTTCATTCCATTCAACACCCGTCAGTGGCTCAATGCATGGAGGTAATCGGCTTAATGGTAGCGGCAATGGACATAGTACCTTTTGCGCGCCTGCATCTCAGACCACTGCAATTGTGCATGCTAAGTCAGTGGAATGGGGATTACTCAGATTTGTCCCCTATGCTGAATCTGGATCAAGAGACCAGAGATTCTCTTCTATGGTGGCTTTCTCGGCCACATCTGTCCAGGGGGATGCCCTTCAGCAGGCCAGACTGGACAATTGTAACAACAGACGCCAGCCTTTTAGGTTGGGGCGCTGTCTGGAATTCCCTGAAGGCTCAGGGATCATGGACTCAGGAGGAGAGTCTCCTTCCAATAAACATTCTGGAATTGAGAGCAGTTCTCAATGCCCTTCTGACTTGGCCTCAGTTAGCAACTCTGAGGTTCATCAGGTTTCAGTCGGACAACATCACGACTGTGGCTTACATAAATCATCAGGGAGGGACAAGGAGTTCCCTAGCGATGATGGAAGTCTCAAAGATTATTCGCTGGGCAGAGTCTCACTCTTGCCACCTGTCAGCGATTCACATCCCAGGCGTGGAGAACTGGGAGGCGGATTTCCTAAGTCGCCAGACTTTTCATCCGGGGGAGTGGGAACTTCATCCGGAGGTCTTTGCCCAAATACTTCGACGTTGGGGCAAACCAGATCTGGATCTCATGGCGTCTCGCCAGAACGCCAAACTTCCTTGTTACGGATCCAGGTCCAGGGACCCGGGAGCGGCGCTGATAGATGCTCTGACAGCACCTTGGGTCTTCAACATGGCTTATGTGTTTCCACCCTTCCCGATGCTTCCTCGATTGATTGCCAGGATCAAACAGGACAAAGCATCGGTGATTCTAATAGCGCCTGCGTGGCCACGCAGGACCTGGTATGCAGATCTAGTGGACATGTCATCCTGTCCACCTTGGTCGCTGCCTCTGAGACAGGACCTTCTAATTCAGGGTCCTTTCAAACATCAAAATCTAATTTCTCTGAAGCTGACTGCATGGAAATTGAACGCTTGATTTTATCAAAGCGTGGATTTTCGGAGTCAGTAATTGATACCTTAATACAGGCTAGGAAACCCGTTACCAGGAAAATTTGCCATAAGATATGGCGTAAATATTTACACTGGTGCGAATCCAAGAGTTACTCATGGAGTAAGGTTAGGATTCCGAGGATATTGTCTTTTCTACAAGAAGGTTTAGAAAAGGGTTTATCTGCAAGTTCTTTAAAGGGACAGATCTCAGCTCTGTCCATCCTTTTACACAAACGTCTGTCAGATGTTCCAGACGTTCAGGCTTTTTGTCAGGCTTTGGCCAGGATTAAGCCTGTGTTTAAGACTGTTGCTCCACCGTGGAGCTTAAACTTAGTTCTTAACGTTTTACAGGGTGTTCCGTTTGAACCCCTTCATTCCATTGATATCAAGCTGTTATCTTGGAAAGTTCTGTTTTTAATGGCTATTTCCTCGGCTCGTAGAGTCTCTGAGTTATCGGCCTTACATTGTGATTCTCCTTATCTGATTTTTTCATTCAGACAAGGTAGTTCTGCGTACTAAACCTGGGTTCTTACCTAAGGTAGTCGCTAACAAGAATATCAATCAAGAGATTGTTGTTCCATCATTGTGCCCTAACCCTTCTTCAAAGAAGGAACGACTTCTGCACAATCTAGACGTAGTCCGTGCCCTGAAATTTTATTTACAGGCAACTAAAGATTTTCGCCAAACTTCTTCCCTGTTTGTCTTTTATTCTGGACAGAGGAGAGGACAAAAAGCATCTGCTACCTCTCTCTCTTTTTGGCTTCGTAGCATAATACGTTTAGCCTATGAGACTGCTGGACAGCAGCCTCCTGATAGAATTACAGCTCATTCTACGAGAGCTGTGGCTTCCACGTGGGCCTTTAAGAATGAGGCCTCTGTTGAACAGATTTGCAAGGCTGCAACTTGGTCTTCTCTTCATACTTTTTCCAAATTTTACAAATTTGACACTTTTGCTTCTTCTGAGGCTGTTTTTGGGAGAAAGGTTCTTCAGGCAGTGGTTCCTTCCATGTAAAGATCCTGCCTGTCTCTCCCGTCATCCGTGTACTTTAGCTTTGGTATTGGTATCCCATAAGTAATGGATGACCCGTGGACTGACTACACTTAACAGGAGAAAACATAATTTATGCTTACCTGATAAATTCCTTTCTCCTGTAGTGTAGTCAGTCCACGGCCCGCCCTGTTTTTTATGGCAGGTCTAAATTTTAAATTATACTCCAGTCACCACTGCACCCTATAGTTTCTCCTTTCTCGTTTGGTTTTCGGTCGAATGACTGGGTGTGACGTAGAGGGGAGGAGCTATATAGCAGCTCTGCTTGGGTGATCCTCTTGCACTTCCTGTTAGGGAGGAGTTAATATCCCATAAGTAATGGATGACCCGTGGACTGACTACACTACAGGAGAAAGGAATTTATCAGGTAAGCATAAATTATGTTTTTGGTGAACAACCTGGGTTGTCCTTGCTGATTGGACAGCACCAACAAACAAGTGCTGTCCATGGTACTGAACCAACAATTTGCTGGCTCCTTAGCTAAGATGCCTTCTTTTTCAAATAAAGATAGCAAGAGAACATAGAAAAATTGATAATAGAAGAAAATTAGAAAGTTGCTTAAAATTGCATTCTCTATCCGAATCATGAAAGAAAGGGTTCAGTATCCCTTTAAACCAATATGCAATTTACATGCACAACTGTTTACATATTTAATATC
Organism: Bombina bombina; assembly: GCF_027579735.1. NCBI lineage: Eukaryota > Metazoa > Chordata > Amphibia > Anura > Bombinatoridae > Bombina > Bombina bombina. The sequence goes on along the minus strand of NC_069510.1, from coordinate 31,651,166 downwards.
AATGCAAGGCCTTACTACATTATATCTACAATCTTTAAAATAAAATGCATGGCCATGTAAAATGAATATTAGTTTAAGTATTGGATATATAAATTAAAATGTAGATATCCTTGCTGAATGCATTTATAATTGTAAATAAAAATATATTTTTAAAATAGATATTTATATTATAAAAGACAGTTGCATTATAATTATAGTATCACATACCTGCATGCCTGTTATGCAATAAAACAATTGTAACACTAATGCCTATTGTAAAAATAATATAAATTTTAAAATATATATTTATATTTAAAATAAAAAAACACAAGAAAAATACATATTAATGTATATAAAATAGTTAAAAGAATATGCATCATCCATAAAAATGCATAATATTTTAAAAATTATAGATAAATGCACTATTAACCCCCTAAGCTGCCCTAACCTAATCAACCCCCATACATGTATGGGGTGATTAGTTGATTAAGGCCTAATAAATGGTAACCATCATTAATCACCTAATCAACCCTCATACAGGTATGAGGGGTGGTTAGGAGATTAAGATCTACAAAATCCTAACAACAATATTCACCCAATCAACCCCCATACAGGTATGCGGGAGGTTAGGGGATTAAAGCCTAAACCGCCACCTTCCAATACAAACTAGAATTACACTAACAACTAACCCCCCCCCCTTTAAACTAACCACTATCTAAACTAAACCCCCCTCTAAACTAACCCAAACTAAGCTACATTAAAAAAAAATCTAAGTTACAGAAAATAAAAAATACATTATACCAAATACTAAACTACATTAACCTTTTCTATTGGATGATTAGAATTTAAATTTAAAAAAAAATTCTTGTAATTGCCTGATTCAAATTAGCCAGTAGGTACTGACTGATTTGAAATCAGCCAATCGGAAGAGGTACACCTATATATTGGGGTTCTGCACTTCCGGGTTTCAGTGTGCGGTGGAGATTGCATGAAGATGAGGGCTCCCCGAAGAAAAGAACATGTGGAGCAGAGGGGGCAGAAGAGGCCGCCTAAGTCTGCCTCCGTGAAGATGGGCTCCTGAAGGATGGGCCACGCCGCTGATGAATATTGTGAAGCGGAGGCGGTGGAAGAAGCTTAGATGGGCCCCTGAGCACTTGAAGCCATGGATGAAGATGGGTCTGTGACAGATCAAAAGGATGTGAGTAACACTTTTGGGATTAGTTTATTTTTTAGATTAGGCTTTGTTATTTCATTTTATGTCTTAACCTAGGTTCTTAAAGTTAAATTTTGTTATTTTTTTGGGGGTGGGGGGTTACTTTAATGTAGGTGGGGGGCAATGCCCTGCAAATGGCCCTTTTAAAGGCTATTGCAATTTATTTTAGAGAGTTAGGGTTTAGTTTTTTTTATTTTGGCTGCAGCTTTTTTATTTTATGGGGCATGTCGTTTAAGGTTAGGTATGATGTTTTTTTTTTTTTGGATAATGTAGTTTAATTTTTTTTGTGTAACTTAGTCTTAGTTTAGAGGGGGGGTTATGTGTTAGAGTATGGATAGATTTCATTTGGGGGTTTTCAGTTTAGGTTTTTTTATTTTTTTAAGTTAGCACTTGCAGTGATTTCATGGCAGCATAGGGGGTTAATAGTTAGCACTTCTGGTGGGTTCATGACAACATTGGGGGTAAATAGTCAGAACTTGCGGTGAGTATGTGGCAGTGCAGGGGTTAATAGATGGTACTTGCGGTGAGTATGTGGCGGTGCAGGGGTTAATAGATGGTACTTGCGGTGAGTATGTGGCGGTGCAGGGGTTAATATATAGTACTTTCAGTGGGTATCTGGCGGTTTAGAGATTAATAATCAGTGATTTGCAGTGGGTATTAGTTTAGCGTTAGTGTGCGATCGTGGGGTACTTCAGTTTAGGGGTATTAGGAGTAGCGGTTAGGTATACGGCAGTAATATTACAGGGATAGTTTACTATAAATCGCCAATATGGTCGGCGATGCTGGGTGTTGCTTAAGCCAGCATTGCTGATCAATGGCGTGTATAGTAAACGCCTCTCAGTGATGCAGCCATGTCGGGAGCTTGGAATATTCTGACAAGCTCGCTCAACATAGCGCCGGAATCCTTGCAATATTTCAGCGCCTCGTAGCATTTTCGAACATCAGGGTCTTGAGAATATGCTATCAGGTTAACATGCGATTAGGTTTTTTTTCCTTTTATGGTGAAATATGTAAACGCAGTCGCACTATCCGAAGTTCAGCTTTTTGCATGCATTAAGTGAACGAGCGAAAACATTTTACTTTCAACTTGTAATACAAGCTCTACCCGATGCACGCAAAAATCTTACTTCTAGCAGAATCGTGCAGGCCCACAATTTTTTACTGCGTTTTTACTTCAATATATAATTTATTCATTTATAGGATAATTGAAATTGCAATTTTTGTGAGCCCTATTGTAATGGATGCATCTCCTTCACATACGTAAATTCACGGAAGGTCCTTTGCGGGGCGCACTGTTTTCAAGGTTAAAACTGCCTTTAAAGAATTCCAGCAGGGGGTTCACGTTACTGTCATGCCCAGAGACCTTTATATAATAGCGGCCCCTAGTAAACTTTTCTGGCATACTGTTCGGAAAATGTTAGCTGCAAAGTAAGCAAGTTAATAAGAACTGCCATGTAGTCAACAAGCGTAAGGAATAATGTTATGCCCTGATTTACTTTCTAGCACAGTATACCCAGTTAGCCATCAATTTCATTGTGCATTGTTAGTCTCAGTGTGATGTGAAATAATAAAACAGCTCAGTGTCGCCTGCTTGTGTGTTACAGAGTGGCCCTCCGTGAGTACAGGAGGGAATATTTATTTCTACGCCTGGATAGCAGCAGCCTGCGTGGGCACTCTATTTACCACCATGTGGGATCTTAAGATGGACTGGGGAGTGTTGGAGCAGAACAGTGAAGAAAACCTGCTCCTCAGGGGTGAGATGGTCTATCCTAAAAAAGTAAGCATGTGTGCTTCCCACGGCCAATCAGATTTGTTTTCTCTGTAAGGGGTTAAACAAATAAAAGTTTATCAACATTTTTGAAAAGCTCATATGTAGTAAGTTTGCTAAACATACTATGGTATCTTAATTATTCCATATAAAAACCTTGGGATATATTAAGTTACACTAGAGTCAGGGGTGGTGAACCTATTGCACAAGGACCTGAGTTGGCGCTCATAACAAAATATGCCGGTCTCTGGGCTACTACCATATTTTTTTTTTGCTTTAGTTATGTCATTTTTCTTGTGAAGTCATGCTTTATAGCGATAGTGAATTCAAAATGATTTAATTTACTCTGTTCTTTTGGTATCCTTTGTTTAAAAGCATACCTAGGTATGCTGAGACACAGCAATGCACAGTGGGAAATAGCCATTGATATACCTTTTGATATTGGCTCACCAGATATGTGCAGCTAGGTGCGGGTAGTGATTTGTTGTGGTGTTCCTTTAATTATTTAGCTATATTAACTCTAATATTACTTTAATTGAATTTTTTATTTTATTTACTGTTTTGAGATTATCGCCAGTTGGAGTAGACACTCAGCAAGGCTCATTATCCCTGCACTAAGCATTCTCTTGCTGCAGAATAAGCTCTATTTTTTTTTAAAGCTCATTAAAAAATAAATATGAACCCAGTGATATCACGAATATATCACTCACTATCGTTCCCTAATTGTCTAGACCCTCTGCTTCATCCTTGCGTTGGTTTCCCAAGGCCATGTACAGACTACTCTGTTCCC
>NC_069510.1:31494916-31642416 GCF_027579735.1 Bombina bombina | reverse complement strand
GCTTGAGCCAGGTGTCCTGATATGAGCCTCTAGGGTCAGTTTTAACCAGAATGTCCCGAATATTCCGTGCTCTGCGATACACCATCCGTGGTGGTCCTTTCTTCCACTGTGTCAAATGTTTGTCCGTTCATATTATGTCCCATCTATCACGGACAGCTTCATGCAATTGTCTGTGTGCTGGAGTATAGGTTGTAAGGAAGTTCAAGTTAGAGTCCTCATTTGTTCGTGGTGGTCTATTTCTACTAAGCAGGGTCGTTTGAGCTAATTTCAGCCTCGCCTTGTCTATATCAGTGTACAAATATCCTCTTGTCAGAAGCTTATTACACATTGTGTCAAGTTGCTGTTGGAGTATTTTAGGCTCCGAGTTATTCCGCACTACCCTAGTGAGTTGTGAGAGTACAATCCCCATCTTTTGGTGATTTGGGTGACAACTAGTGGATAATAGCAAGGAGTTTCTGTCAGTGGGTTTGGAGAATAAAGATGTACCAAAGCGATAGCCCCCATTTTCAATTTTTTTTTAAATATTCAAGTCAAGAAAGTGTACACTGTTTGAATCATATTCTATTTTGAAGCTAATCGGAGAGTTGGCACTGTTCAGATCATATACCCACTGTTTGAGTTGTCTCTCAGTGCCCGTCCAAACAAGGAACAGATCATCTATATATCTGGTGTATAAGGAAATGTGTGGATGTATCTGAGGTTTCATAACATACAACTCATAGCCCAACATAAAGAGATTGGCATAGACCGGGGCCATATTTGACCCCATGGCCGTGCCGGACAATTGAAGAAAGAAATCTGGACATGCGCAGTTTCGAATATCCTAATTAGCCATGTGCACGCAAGACACACTCAGGAGGGGTGTGAGCGTGACTCCAAACAATGATGAATGAGCGGAAAACCGGAAGGGGGCGTGGCCTCACGGACGCACGTAATTTAGAAAACTGGCATGTCATTACACTTTAGAAGGTATATAAGGCTGCTTGTTAGGTTATATTTTATTCTGTCTCCCAGATGACAGGACTGTACAACTGTTCTCAAGCTGGGTGATACCATTTGATGAAGGTGCCAGTGGGCACCGAAACGTCATGGAACTTTGCTCTTAAACTTTTCCAATAAAAGTTATGTTTTATTTAAATCCAGTGAGTGCTGTCTTTGCTCTGGACTATATATATATATATATATCTCTGGGTAAAGCCTGATGTAGTATAATTCCCCATCTACACTATTTTTTTTGCCTCTGCCTGGGGGGTTCAAGGAACCTTGGGGAATGAATCTTCGCCCCCCCCCCCCCTTGGGGAGGCAAAAAAAAAAGATAGTGAAGATGGGAAATTACAGTGCATCATATATATGTTTGAAAAATGTATTTGTCATTGAAATGTGCTAAAAAGCAGGTAATTTATTTTTTAATAAAATATATAGAAGATGTGGGAATTACAGTGCATTGTATATATAGGTTTGATGCAGTGACTCAATCAGAGCCAGTTAAAGGGACATGAAACCCAAAAATTTAATTTCATGATTTAGATAGAGAACAGTTTCTAATTTACTTCTATTATCAAACTTGCTTAGTTTTTGTTATTATTTATTAAAGAGATATCTGGATAGTTAGCGTGCACATGTCTGGGGCAGTACATAACAGGAAATAGTGCTGCCATATAGTGCTCTTGCTAATGTATAACATTATTGCAAAACTGTTGCCATATAGTGCTGCAGACACGTGCACACTCCTAAGCTTACTACCTTCCTGCTTTTCAACAAAAGGATAACAAGAAAAGTAAAGACAATTTGACAATAGAAGTAAATTAGAAAGTTGTTCAAAATGGTATGTTCTGTCTGAATCATGAAAGAAAATGTTTGGCTCTTATGTCCCTTTAACAAACTATTTTTGGTTGTTTTTCTCTTTGCCACTATTTTTGCAGAATGTTCCCCATTGCTTATAAATAAATTTCTCCAGCAACAAGTGAAATTTTTTAGCCTGGTTTGTGTGAATGAGACAAGTCTGCCCCTTTATATACAATACAACTGCCTGGTCTATGAAACTGGAAGCTTCAATTCTTTCCCGGAACAATCCACGCTCCTACGGAAGCGCCATGTGTGCGACAACAGGTTATTTCTGCCATTATGTGTGAATGTGAGTTGCGCGTGTGCCTATTTCACGTGGTTTTCCCTGCACGTTTGACTTCAACAGAGATAATCCAGTCTTGGCAGAATCGAATATATCCCATGAGCACTTCAGTGAAGGGAATAAAAGCTAATTCCCATCCAAAAACATCTTGGAGCATTAGAAACTAGTGTACTAAAATGTTATCACCAACTAGCGTGAATTTTAGCTTCCTTTTCTATAGCATATAATATATATTTGTACAGCCCCACAAAATTCTGTAGCGCTGGGTACAGGGATAGGGGTATACAATTATTTGTGATTAGATACAAATCTATTGCAGGGGGGGAAGAGGGCCCTGCTCCACAGAGCTTACAATCTACATGTTGAGGGTGCAGAAACATAACGTTTCTTGTGGATTGTAGTTGCAGCAGTGAGTCAGGCAGTTCATGTGTTAGTTTGGTTAGGATGAGAGATAGTAAGCCTCTGTATAGGTGGGTTTTCAAGGAGCGTCTAATCTATATAAAGTTGAAGACAGTCTGATTTAGAGAGTTCCAGAGGACAGGAGCAGCACGTGCAAACTATTGGAGACGGGAGTGGGACATAGAGATAACAGGAGTGGAGAGACGTAGGTCAGAGGTTGATAAAAGAGGACGGTCAGGTAGTATTTAGAGTATTTGGAGATGAGAAAGGAAATAGAGTTGGGAGTGAGGCTGTTGAGTGCTTTATAGGTCAGGGTTAATACTTTAAATTGTATTCTGGAGTGTATAGGGAACCAGTGTAGAGACTGGCAGAGCGGAGCAGCTGATGTAGATCAGCGACTTAGGTGGATGAGACTGGCTGAAGCATTCATAATAGATTAGAGGGAGGTGAGGCTGTTGTAGTCAATAAGTGACAAAATGAGGGACTTGCTTAGTATTTTTGTAGTTTCTTTGGTAAGGAATGGTTGAATTCTGGAAATGTTGCATAGGTGTGCACGGCAGGATTTGGTGAGAGCTTGTATATGTGAAGTGAATGTGAGTTTAGTCATGTGACCCCAAGACAGCGGACCTGGGGTGAGTTGTTGAGAAAAATCTCCAACTGTAAGAGCATTATCAGGTGTCAGATGTCTTGGAGTGAGGGGAATAAGAAGCAGCTCAGTTTTGGACAGATTGAGTTGGACATAGTGTGAGGACATCTAAGAAAAAATGCAGTTGGAAATCTGGTTGAGTAAAGAGGTAGAGATATCAGGAGAGGAAAGATGGATTTGGGTATCATCAGCATATGAGTGGTACTGGAATCCCAAGGAGGATATACGTTTTCCTAGGCAGAGAGAAAAAGCAAGGGGCCCAAGACAGAGCCTTGCGGTACTGAGAGGGGCAAAGGACCAGAGTATATCCTGTAAAAGAAACTGTAAACCAGCGGCTTGAGAAAAATAAAGCAAACCATATTCTGTGAGCTTCACAAACACAAAAATGTAAGCATTAAAGGGACATTCTTGCGCTTGTACCATAGAACCATTCTTTTGATAATTTTAATAAAGTTTGAAATATGAATGTTTTAAACAAAATGCTTGATTTTTAAAATAAACTTGGAGAAAAAAAAAAAAAGTTTCCTTTCCTTTGCGCATTGATCAGCATCTACTGTATATATACTTTGTGAACGCACATCTGTAACACTCACAATCACACACCAGCAATCCAATGAAGGGTTTAATGGTTGCTGTATAGCCTGAGAATCCTCCCCTGTCAGAGTCTCACCGACTTAAGGTACAATAGTCCTATTTCTGCTGAAGGGAGCTAAATAACCCAAGAGTAAACCACACAGAAATGTAAGCACTATGTGTTACACACATTTCAGGGAGATCACACAGCAGGACCGCTGACAGGCTTGCATTTAGTGTACTGTAGGAAGTGTTACTACCCATTACTAGAGGATCTTACTATCCCTCTTGCCAGACTGTGCTCCAGCTCCTCCCACCAGCAGCATCATCGTCAACTGAAGCGTTTCTGTTCTCTTTCCAGGGGGGAACTTAGTTCCACCTGCAAAAATAGTACAGAAACTCTGTTCCCACTCTACTTGACCCCTGAAAATAATGTGTGTGTGTATGTATATATGTAGATAGATAGATAGATAGATAGATAGATAGATAGATAGATAGGACACATATACAAAAGCAGTGTTTTCTGATGTAAAGGACTGGTTAATGTGAAAATCAATACAAATGACTTGACACATCCATTATTAATGGATTGGAGTAGACTTTTTAATGGGACATGAAACCCAAATTTATTCTTTCAGGATTCAGATAGAACATACAATTTTAAACAACTGTCTAATTTACTTCTATTATCAAAATTGTATTTGTTCTCTTGGTATCCTATGTTGAATAGCAGGGAGCTAAGCTCAAGAGCGTGCTCGTGTCTGGAGCCCTATATGGCAGAAGTGTTGTAAGAATGTCATCCATTGTCAAGAGCACTAGAGGGCAGCACTATTTCCTGTCAGGTAGTGCTGCAGATGCCTACCTAGGTATCTCTTCAACACAGAATATCATGGGCAAAGCAAATTTGATCATTGAAGTAAACTGGAAACCTTTTTAAAATTGGATGCTCTATCTGAATCACAAACATTTGTGGAGCTTTTATATCCCTTTAAGACCGCACACCACGTGCCTTTTCAGTTTGCCAGTTGCACATTTATGTAAGATGCTTACACTCTCTCTCTATTTATTGTGCTCACTGGGTACCAAAGCCCCTGGATATTTAGCTGTACACACTTTTGTTTCACAGGGGTATTATTACTGTGCTATGGCTGGAGATGTCCTGCTGAGGATTTCATGGGCAGCCAATATATTTTATGCCCAAGACAGATATTCTGAGCTTGGTGAACTGTTGACTTTTGTTTTGGGTCCTCTAGAGGTTTTCAGGTAAGTAATATACCAATAGAAATATACCAATAATGTGCATGACGGATAATTATTTCACCTCCCACTCTATGCTTTTGTGATATCGTCCAAGCGCTTGACCCCTTTGATATTTGATGCCTCCCTAGTGTTCACCGTCTCTAAACCCTTCATTTCCCCTGGGATTTTAGATTAAATTAAAATAGATAATACAACATTACAATATACATTTTCTATTTTGCCTGCTTTTGCTGTAAAATACCTATGAAAAATGTCCGTCATCTGACCATGAAACATTCTACCCAGTGATTGTTGCATCTATAAGAGGGTGTTTTAATTAACAAAGAATAGCAATTCAAATATAAAGAGACATAAAGACATCACTTTGGTGCAAGTAAAAAAAAAAATGTCTATGGTTTATTGTAGACAGAGTATATACATCTTATTCAACTGTAGATCTTACGACTTTCCTGTGCTACCAGGCACATTACCTCTGGCAACAAAAAATAGGACTAATTTCCCTTTAATGAGAGATATATGCTATGAGCTTAAAGGGATGTTAAACACTTTGAAACCGTAATATAAAATGATACATTTTATATACAGTATAAAAAAACCTCTGCAATATAATTCTATTATTTTGTCCGCTTTTTCTCTAATTCCATTTTGAAATTGTAAGCTTTTCACTTCCTGTTAGAAATAGCTGAACACTGTTATATTCCACACAGCCATTGGCTGCACACTCTAGTGACCTATTTATAACTATCCCTAATTGGCCACAGCAGAGAAGGTAACCTAAGTTACAACATGGCAGATCCCATTCTTTATAGACACTAAAACTTTACACTTATTTTTTCTATTTAAACAGCTAATGAAACTTTAAAAAATACTTATACATGTTATTCTCAGACTAATCTTTTCTTTGAATGTATCATTCTATCATTTATTTAGTGTTTAATGCCCCTTTAATATACCTTAAACAATGACAGAGGATCTCACACATCTCACACATTTCATAAATCTTGTTAAATGCTTTATGTATTTGTTGTATATTTATGTATTAGATGGTGTTTATACTATGTAGTTTTTAATAAAGTACCATTTTATGCTGTGTCTCTGTATAAAGCTGCTGATCGCACATCAATATAAAGCTGTATAAAGCTGCTGATCGCACATCAATATAAAGCTGCTGATCGCACATCAATATAAAGCTGTATAAAGCTGCTGATCGTTGTGTGTCTTGTACACCTCAGCGCTCTCTCTTTGCTTTTGCATTCTTTGGGACCAATTTAACATGCCCCGAAAGGTGCGTAATGCACCTGTTTCCATGCGAGACTTGAGGCTTACCGGAAACAGTGGTTACGAAGCAGCGGTCTTAAGACCGCTCCTCCTTAACTCGTCTGCTTTCTCTGAGGCTGCTAACATCAATCTGTCCGATTGTGTACGACTGGGTTGATACTCCCTACTAGCGGCAGATTGGCCTCGAATCTGCAGGGGGCAGCATTGCACAAGCAGTTCATCAAGACTGCTTGTGCAATGATAATCAGTTTTGTGTCTTTTTTCTAATTGAACAAATAAAGCATAAAATAAAGTAACATTAAATATAACATGAAAAATGTACAGTATATAAATAAAAATGTATATAATGTGTGTTGCAAACTATCTAAATCATATTTTTTATGTTAATATATTCTGTTTATCTCATTAAAGGGATATGAAACCCACATTTTTTCTTTGATGATTTAGATAGAGCAGAAATTTTAAGCAGCTTTCTAATTTACTCATTATCAAATTTTTGTTGTTCTCTTGGTATCTTTATTTGAAAAGGCGGAATGTAAAGCTTAGTAGCTGCCAATCAGCAAGCGCTACCCAGGGTATCGAACCAAAAATGGGCTGGCTGGTTCCTGCTTTTTTGTAACAAAATATCAAGAGAACGATGGAAATTTTAAAATAGAAGTTAGAAAGTTGCCGCTCTTTCTGAATCATGAAAGAAACAAAAATTGGGTTTCATATCCCTTTAACATTTATAAAATAATCCAGTGAATCTCCAATCCTAAAATCCCACTAAAGATATTAGATAATCTAAAGCTCTGGCGAGATTATCCAAGAAATCTCAGCAGTACTGTGAGGTCTCTCATAGAATTTTAGCTTGAGAGCTTTTTATCTAGCTATGTGGGTGATGGATGTGAAGGAGAAACAAATACATTGCAATATAATACTCAAAAAAAGCTTCCAAAGATTTTGTGCGATTTCTCTCCATGGTGGTGAGTTTTTCATCAATGACCCTTTGATGTAGAGGAATTTCCTGCTTAAGTCCAGGTGAATCATTCTCAGAGTTACCAAGCAACCCAAAAAGGGAAATAATTAAAAAAATCTGGCCTTTGGGTTCTTGAGGATTGGTATTGAAAAAAATACTAATCTATATAAGTTGTTAAACACAGATATTTTTATCTTTTACCTTCTTGGAGGACATCAAGTAGACCTTTACCAAAACACAATACACTTATAAGTGGATGTTTTGATTATTATTATTATTATTATTATTATTATTATTATTATTATTATTATTATTTCTAGATTATTTCTATATATACACAATATATATGATATGTAAAACATACAACAAATGATGCATAAAATAGTAAATGAAGTGCTATGACTAGATTTAAATATACATAAACATATATACAAGTATATAGTTACACATATGAGATATAAAAAGATACACATCTGAATATATATACATATATACACATATAAACACGAGTGGATCTACATAATTATTTATGAATTCCAGGAATCAGGCATTTAAGTATGACAAAGAGAAACGTATACTACTAATTGAAACTATTTTGATTAATTTTGGTCTACCCTCCTCAACCTCTGCTGAAGGGTTAACTGCAAATGCTAAATTGCTTTGCTCCTATCAGAGCCATGGAAAATGAACTAGCCTATCAATTACTTCACAGGGTCCCCCAATAGCCACTTAACGGCTGATTCCCAAAAATCATTTTTTGGATATGGCATGTGAGTTTGCTGATCAGGCTGAATATAAGTCAGAAGAGAATTTCTCAAAGCAAAAAAAAAAATTGGTTAATTTATTATGATCCCCTTTTGAACACATGAATAATAAAAAATAAAAAAAATTCCTTAAATGTACACTTTAACTATGGCCATTTACTTCCAAGAATTCCAAATGATATTTTTTGTCATTTTAAATTGTAATCTATAGTTTAATCTAGAAATAACCTCAGTTGAAATCTGTGCACTCTTTGTAAGCATCTGTGTTTTGTTCAAAGCATGAAACCTCACCCACTCCAAGGCAAGTCCCATAGGTGAGTCCAGCTCTCTTACATTTAAATGTGATCCATTTAAAAAGGAACATGAAAGTGAGTCCTGATCTCCTAATTTGGAATTTTTGGAAGAAAAGGTTATCAAATGTGTGCATAGAAGAAAAACGATTCCTTATATGCGCACTTTAGTTGTGAAGATTTGATAACATTTTCTTCCAAAAATTTATATTTATTTCCATTTTTATTAGAAATAATCCGAGTAGAGATCTGTGCACTCTGTTTAAACTTGTTTTGAAACAGTTTTTAGCATCTCTGTTTTGACCATAGCATATAACCTCACCTTCCCACACCAAGGCAAATCCCATAGGTTAGTCTTGCTCTCTTACATTTAAATATGTGATTCTTTTAAAGGGACATGAAACCCATATTTTTTCTTCCATGCTTCAGTTAGAACATACAATTTTAAACAACTTTCCAATTTACTTCTATCATCTAATTTGCTTCATTCTCTTGATATCATTTGTTGGAAAGCATATCTAGATAGGCTCAGGAGCTAGCTGGTGATTGATGGCCATTTTCATTGGCTTACAAAAGTGTACAGCTACCTCCTATGAATGGATTGATGCTTCTTCAATAAAAGATACCAAGAGAATAAAGCAAAATTGATAACAGAAATAAATGTGTTTAAAAATGTCTTCTCTATCTAAATCATGAAAGAAAAATATTGGGATTCATGTCCCTTTAAATCAACTATACTTTGTACACAGAGCTCGGGTTTTGTTTTTAACCTGTGTAAACTATAATGAGAGAAAGGGAGGGCTCTGTACACCTAAACCAGTTCATATCAATGTTAGTTAATTAGTTAAAGAGACAAATAACAAAAATAAGTATTCCTCTGCCCCACAACTTGCTTCACCAGTCAAGTACAAATAAAGCTTTCTAAGAACATGGTGGGGATAATATATGTAAGAAACCATTAGAAAATACACTTCAGTTACTGAATTAATTCCCTCTGGCCTGACAGGTAATTGGTACAACTTGCAAGACATATTATTGGGTTATTATTAGGTAACATAACCCTTCAATAAGCAGGGGAGTCTCCAGTTATAAAAATAAACCAAAATGTAAATGCTGTAAATATGAAAGCAGTGTTACCAAAGCTAGTAGGTATTACAAAGAAATATTAAAATCATATTGCTAATTGTACAATGTGGCACGCGGTGTAGACGTTTTCTGTTCAACTTACCTTTTCTAAGTACGGGTAGACAATCCTTTATCCGAGCAGCTTGGGACCAGAAAAGGTTTGGATTTCCCATTATTTGTATCTGTAAAATGAGAGTTTGGAGAGGGGATGGGACAAATTTTAAGTAATATCTTACGTCATTAAGGCAATATTTACATGTACAAACAAACCAAAGATGCGGGCAGAGAAAAATTATGACTTACTGGTGGAGATTTTATTTTATAGTTATGTTTGTAATTCTTTTATTTAAAAAAAAAAAATGTATAAAAATAGTCTGGATTTCAGAATAAATTCTGGGTTTTGGAATTACAGATTTATGGATTTGTACCTGTAGTAAATTTACTGCATTTAATTGTTGCTATCTTACTTGTACTTTGTCTAATTTACAAGTGGAGCACTATTTATCGCTCACACGTTAACTCCACTAGATGGAGGCTTAATGCGCAAGTCTGGTAGCGCATGTTTTACAAGTTGAAAGTAACAAGTTTTCGCATGAGCGCTAACTCAATGCGCTCAAAATGCTGAACTTGGAATATCACAACTGTGTTTTCCAAGTGGGCTAATCCAACATGAGATGTTAATATTTCACATTCCTATGTTCTTCACATAGCAGAATATGTTCTATTTATTCATGAATAAATATTTCTGTATATATCTGATGTTTTTAGGTAAAATATATCTATCTATATCTATATCATTATTTTTTTTGAGAGAGAGAGATCAAATAAAATAACATTTCCTGCTGTGTAATGTGGATTATATGATTTCAACTTTTAACAGCTTTAGTGGTGGTATAATATCTAAAATATTACTAATTTGTTTCTTCTAGTAAAAGCATTACCCCTTCAGTACCAGGACTTAGGAGTAGAACTTGCCCAAAATGCCGGAGAATCTTTAGCATTTTTGCTATCACTCCATTTAAACAGAGATATAGCTTTGTGTTTTTTTTACTTGTCAAAACTAAGGTTTTTTTGTTTTTTTTTAAAGCAGACAACCCAAAGTATTGATCTAGGCCCATTTTGATAAATTCAATGTCACAATTTCACTGCCAAATGCGATTAAATAAAAAAAAATCATTAACTTTTTTTTGCAAATTTTGAGTTTCTCACTTAAATTATTTACATACTGCTTGTGCAATCATGGCACAAATTGTTGTATAAGCTTCTCTGGGGTCCCCTTTGTTCAGAAATAGCAGCTATACTTATCTTTGCCATTGTTTTTTTCTAATAGAAATTAAATGTGCAGCTGCAATTAGCGGCATTTTAAATATTCCTGAAAAGGAAGGGGTTCATTTGGTAGCTTGAAAGGGTTAATTTTAGCTTTGGTGTAGAGATTACCCTCCCACCTGACACTTCCCACCCCCTGATCCCTCCCAAACAGCTCTCTTCCCTCCTTCACCACCATCGCTGCTGGAACGCCTACCCGCCTCCCGGATTCCCTCCCACACCTCTGGCCAGCACCAGCAGAGGATCGTTACAGACGGTGACACAGTGTTAGTCTGTAAAGATCAGACATCTGCCTTCATATGGTAGCAGAGCACCGAACGGGCTCCAGTTCCATATGCGGCAGATGCCTGAAGCTCAGGAACTCTAGTTCTTGGTTGTAACTTAACAGCCGAGACTGCTGGAACTTCCTGAAGCTCAGACGGACATATACAGTACGTTGTGCCGTATTATAGGCAAAGCACTGCATGACATAGGGGTTAAAAAAATAATTCAGAATGATTTTGTATGGACCTGTGTTTATTTAAATATGACTTTATATACAGTGGTGATAGAAATTTGGAAGATGAGTAGTATTAGCAGCATTATTAAACATACATTAAACACTAATTACATTTTATAAGCATAGTATAGAGGTTATTTCCCACCTCTCTCTCTAGCCATGGGTGCCACCATATTGAAATCTAGTTTTTTCTGCATTCCAGTACTGACTTGTTTGCACATGTGCAGTAACTCTCCTTCAGACACCTGTAGTGAAACATAGGTTTCAAAATGGCAGCGCCCATGATTAGAGAGACATGCATAAAATATATTCAGTGTTTAATGTCCCTTTTGATGGACATGAAATTCAAGATTAAACTTTCACAATTCTGACAGAACATGAAATGAAAAAACGAAGAAAAAAAAAAAAACCCTCTGCTACCAAATCTACTTAGTTCTCTTGGTAAAAGTATTGGTCTAAATAAAAGGTTGGTGTGTTCCTGAAAAAAAAAAAGACTTAATTGTTCATAAGTAAGGTGGCAGGTGCTGGCATTTGCTACTAGATAATCTGAGAAGAAAACTTCTACATCAAAAGGATAATAAACACTTACTTTTGTATAAAAATCGTTTTTTGTTCCACGCTCCCTAGAGAAGCCACAAAGCAAAATCTGCAACCTACGTTTATAGAATGCTGCAAATTGCTTAATCCACTGTTTTTCACACCTTTCCTCAGGCCTTCCCAACAGGCCAACTTTTGAGGATTACCTTGGGTGAGAGCAGGTAAAATAATAATGTTTACTAATCAGCTGATTATTTCACCTGTTCTTAATTTCATATATACTCAAAATCTGGCCTGTGAGGGAGCCTCTCTAAGAGGCCAGATTTTGAGGTTATCTGAAATTAAGCACAGGTGAAAATTTGCAGGTAAGTTTTTTTTTTGTTTTTTTTTTTGGCCTCTCTAGGGAGCGTGGTACAAAACACAATTTTTTACATAACAGCAAGACAGTTGTTTAATCTCCTCTTAAAAGCACACGAGGACTGGGATTTAAAATTATTTTTTTAAATATTGCAAGTATAATTTACAATATCTGATATTTCTTTGCACATATTAAAAGTTTACTCTTTTTTTAAAGAAAATAAATTGACATTTAATTTCATTTTTTTTAATGTGTTGCACTTTCAAAATAGATTAAAATATTTTTTGTTAAATTAAAAATAAATGAGAATTTCATGTCCGTTTAACCAATTATCCTAACAAGTGTTTCAAATTAATTATATAATTAAGTGCATTTTCTGTGGGTTATTCTATGTAACATCACTTGTATTTGTTTGTATAGTTTTTAGGTTGTATAGTTTTTGTAGTAGGCTGATAGAGCCGTATGACTCTTGAAATATCACTTTTATATATAATTTGTCTCCATACAATGTTGGGGGGAGGGTTTAACTACTAAAAACAGGGTTTCTTGTGCAGTTTTGCTTTGAAAAAGTGGAAGAATTAAGAGAAAATCTCTGCCCTAGACTGAAAGGCCTCAGGTATGGTATTGAAATTGACCTCCCTCAGATATCTCTTCTTGGGACCTACAAGGGTGTGGTGTCTAGGTAATACTGGCTGTACAAAGCTGCTCACTTTCTTAGTCTTAATGGGTAGAAGTTATGGCACAATAACCACATTTTACAACAAGGTAACTTTACTAACCTGCACACAACCCCAAAATTATATTTAGAAAGAAACTATTTTGGACAAAAGTTGATGGATTATCTGCCCGCTTTATATCAGACCCAATAGTAAGACCTACTCTTAATACATTTAAATTTGCCATTAATTTAAAATCAGATTTACTGAGCACACGTACCTTGGTTAGGCTTGCATCATTTCTGAAAAGGTTTGAATGAGCTGGGGTTGGGCTTATTTATAACCCACCCAATTAACCCTTTCTGGTCTTACAAATAGGTAATACTGGCTACATATTGTAAAACAAAAGAATTCAATAAGCTTATGTACAGCCTCAGTCTTAACCCTTTAAGGACACAGCTTTCAGTTTGCTCAATTGTTTTATGACGGAAAAATTCTGTCCTATGTCCTTAAGAGGTTAAAAGGCAGCTCCAGTGGCAGAATTCAGCCACAATTTACTAACAAGTAAGGTATTATCCACGTACTGTGCCCTATTAATAATACGTTTTTGTACCAAATGTTTGCCGAAGCATGGAAGCTTACCTGCTCATACCAAGGCAAATTGCATAAGTGAGTCCTACACTAACACATTTAACCCCTTAATGACCACAATGTACCCTGTATGTCACTGGTCGTTAAGGGTTTTTTCAGGACATAATAGCACAAGTCTAGCAAGAACACGCTATTAATGCCCTCCCTCCAGCAGGCTTTGTGGAATAGAGCAGTCTCAACGCTGGTGGCAAGACCGCGCTATAAAACAATCAAGTCCCATAAAAAGGCCAGCGACATATAGGGTACGTCGCTGGTCCTTAAGGGGTTAAATATGTCATGCACTGTGCTCCATTCCTTGATTGTATTTGCATCGTATAGGGTTTGGTTTAATTAGACCTCAGGCAATTAACACATACAATTGACAATTGGGTGTGTGATAGGTAATACTGGTTACATATTGCAAATCATAAGAGTAAACAAAGTCCAAGCTCATTTTAGCTTTTAATGGGTGATTGCAATGGCAGAATTCCCCCACATTTTACAAACCATCTGAGATTATGTTCAAAAATGGGGTTTTAGTAGCATATTTGGTCAGGTTTATAATCTCACCTGCTCATACAGTGGCACAGGCGAGTACTACTGTAATATAACTAAATATGTGATGTGAATGCACATATAATATGATCTTATTCATTACAGCTGGCCCTAGATAGCCATATATTTAAACCCCTCTCCATAAGGACATTAAACACATGGATAAAGTCTCACTCGGAAACCACAAGCATTGCAGCTCCCTAGCAGAATACACTGGTGGTGCAGTCAGGAGTGTTAGTTTTACATAGCTGCTAGACACAGCCATGTCCTCTTGTGGCTTATTTTAGCCCATTCATGCCTTTCACAGACTAAAACTTCAGAATAATTGTCTGATCCAATCTAAGAGGACATTCCAAAGTCAAAATACCAGAAACCTCTCTGAACAAAGGAATTAATACAGCTAATCCTAGATGCATATTTCAGACTACTAAGGTTTTGTTGGCTCCATGTCTAGTTGCTCCCATCTCTATTAGGGAGACACCATCCATGGGTAATTTGCATATTGGTAGGTTGCTTTATAGGATGGTGTCCACCAATGATGCAGACTTGTGTAGAAGAACGTTTCTGCAGCATATCAGTTTGATCCCATTCAACGTACATGAGATGTCTCTAAAAACAAGGATGGACTAATTAACCCTTTCATGACAGGGTCATAATGTCTACATCAAGGAAGCGCCTTTGGCTTCAGGACAGCCAAAGGGCTATGACGTTATATTCCGTCCTAACGGCACTAAAGACCAGTGCTGGTTGGATGGAATAGAACGCCATAACGGCGCCAAAAGGTACCTCACTCAATTAACCATTTCAGAGATATACATGTGGGTGTTTGCTATGTATTACTAGTTAAAATAATTTTTTTGTACAATCCCAGTGTGGGTGGCTGCATAACCTCTGTCTCATTCATTAACTGAATCAAGTCAGAAACTAAAAAAAAGATATAATATATATATATAAATTTTTTTTTTTTTTTTTTTTTTTTTTTCGTATTATTACAGCTAATCCTAGATGTACATTTCAGTCTACTCAGGGTTTGCTGGCTCCATATCTAGTTGCCCCATCTCTCTTAGGGAGACACAATCCATGGGTAATTTGCATATTGGAAATGAGCCAATGAACACAGATTAGTAGCTTGCTCTATAGGATGGTGCTCACCAGTGGTGTAGGAGAATGTTTCTGCAGTGTATCAGTTTGCTCCCATCCAACCTACATGAGATGTCTCTAATAACAATGATGGACCCATTATTCCTCACTCAATTAACCATTTCAGAGATATACATATGGGTGTTAGCTATGTATTACTAGTTAAAATAAATTCTTGTTTACAATCCCATTGTGGTGGCTGCATAACCTCTGTCCCATTCATTAACTAAATCAATTCAGAAACTAAAAAGGTATTTTTAAAGACTTCTATAGTTGAGATAAGGCAGAATATTACAAATACTAATTTCTGTAAATCAATCACCAGCTGGCACTTTGTTCCTGCTATAGTATGCCGTAAGTGTGAAATTGAGATGCAATTATTTGTGCTCTACTTTGTTTCTGATTACTCTCAATAACATCATTAACTTCAGAATATTAATGATTATATAATTTATGTAGGGATTTATTTGAATGCTAAAAAAATAAGGGGTTAAGACAATTAAATGGCCTCCAAACCAGATTTTGCCACCATTGGCTCCTCCCCTAATTATTCTGGAGATATTAACACATGCATCTAAATAGTGGGACTTTGTTTGCCATTACATTGTAAATTTAGCACCCATAATGCAATCATCTTCAATTTAAACAGAAACAGTCTGCCAGGAACAAACAGCAGCTCAGCGGCTTGTTCTATGGCCCAGTTACGACCTGGAAATAGCTTCTTTTGCCCAAAAATACCAGGCAATTTTCCTCTGAACAAGGCAACCAGCAAACCCAGATGATTGTTTTGGCCTTGCCAGTGAGGTGCAGCAATATCCCTTTAAGCACATTGGGCAAAAAGTCCACATTTGGTTTCCCTCATTAACCTTAGGGAGACTTTCTCCCAGGTGGTAACTGGGCCATAGAACTAGCCACTGAGCTGTTGTTCGTTCCTGGCAGACTGCTTCTCTGTTTGAATCATCTTCAATATATTGATGTAGAACACTGTCATACACATTGGCTAATTATCACTGCAAAACATTTGACATCCTTTTGGTCTATGTTCCTTCTCCTCCATCATTTTCTGCAAAATATTGGCATCCAATTCCTTTCCTTTAAGCTGTTCACAAGAAAGTATTTAAGTGAATACTTTTCTATTATATAAAAGATATATTTTATTTATTTGGTGTGATGCTTATTAGCACATTAGTAAAAAGCTCTTCCCTGCTGGTGTTTTAATCAGACGCTTCATCTGGAATTTCTTCAGACTGGAGAATGAACATTTAAACAACTGTGGACAGTTCAGAGCCGTGAGAGATATTTCTATAGCCCCACTCCATGTGGACAGCCAAACCGCCCTTGAGCACTTAATGGACCAAGAAGATGGAGCAACAAACCACTTGAGAGGAAGAAGAATCAGCAAGAAAAATACTTTCTCTCTTAAAAGATCTAAGTAAACATTAAATACTTCTTTCAACAAATTGTATATAACAAGTTCTTCAATGACTGTATTCATTAGATTTAGATTATAAACAAACTATTGTTTTAGTGTAAAGGCACAAAGTATAGACCTTTATTGATCTAAGATAATATTAAATATTAAAAATGTGTTAGAACCTATGTGGGAGTGGAAAATGTAAGTTGTCATTAAGAATGCAAGCACAGATTGTAAGTGACATTGTAAATAAAATTGTAATATCAAAGTTTTATAAATTATCATAAAAAATGAAATGTACCCACTGTAATACATTACAAAATGAGACGTATGCATTGCCATTCATCCCTGATTTCACAATATACCCAGCAGCTTACCTCTAGGTTGTGACTTCAAGAAGTCATGTGTTAGCCTGAGAAAGGGCTCCTCCCTTTTTATAGGCTAGCTTTTGTATAACTCTCCCCTTCTAAAACCTAGCTTTTTCTTAACATCTCGTCCCTCCCTTTCCTCCCTTTCATATCCGTAGCTGTCCCTCACTATTCCATCTCCCACTTCTCATATCTCTCTTTTCTTCCTTCCCATCTTTCTCAACCCTTCCAAGCCCTTACTATTCCTACTTATTCCATCTCCCACCTCTCATATCTCTCTTTCTCCCCTTCCTATCTTTCTCAACCCTTCCAAGCCCTTACTATTCCTACCCATTCCATCTCCCACCTCTCATATCTCTCTCCCCTTCCTATCTCTCAACTCTTCTAAGCCCTTACTATTCCTACCCATTCCATCTCCTACTTCTCATATCTCTCTCTACTTCCCATCTTTCTCAACCCTTCCAAGCCCTTACTATTCCTACCCATTCCATCTCCTACTTCTCATATCTCTCTCTACTTCCCATCTTTCTTAACCCTTCCAAGCCCTTACTATTCCTACCCATTCCATCTCCCACCTCTCATATCTCTCTTTCTCCCCTTCCTATCTTTCTCAACTCTTCTAAGCCCTTACTATTCCTACCCATTCCATCTCCTACTTCTCATATCTCTCTCTACTTCCCATCTTTCTCAACCCTTCCAAGCCCTTACTATTCCATCTCCCACCTCTCATATCTCTCTTTCTCCCCTTCCTATCTTTCTCAACTCTTCTAAGCCCTTACTATTCCTACCCATTCCATCTCCCACTTCTCATATCTATCGTTCTCCCCTTCCCATCTTTCTCAACCCTTCCAAGCCCTTACTATTCCTACCCATTCCATCTCCTACTTCTCATATAACTCTCCCCTTCCCATCTTTCTCAACCCTTCCAAGCCCTTACTATTCCTACCCATTCCATCTCCCACTTCTCATTTCTTTCTTTTCTCCACTTTCCATCTTTTTCTTCTCCCTTATTCCATCTTCCTATCTCCTCTCTATTCCTTTTCCCATCCCTCCCTCCTATGCCTCTCTTCCCCTCTTCCCATCTCTACCCTCTACCCTTTCTGTATCTCCCATTCCAGTGTTCGTCTTCCATAGCTAACCTCTCCTTTTCTCCCAAATGCTTAGTTAACTAATCTGAATTGGTCTAAAATCAAAAACGTACCTGTAACTGTGTCACCAAGTACTGTTTGTTTCTCTTTGTCTGCCTTGACATTAATTTACTCTTATAATTAATGTCAAAACACATCTTAAATGATAAAATATTTAATAATTAAAAATGTAAAAGTCATTGGGAAAGTAACCACATAGATACATAGAAACCTACTCTAGTAATATACTTTCAAAAAAGGAGATGTATTGTGTTTTATCATCAGTGAGTGCACTATTTAGCTTCCTTACTGTAAACATTATCTCCTGTTCTGTCCAATAATACTAATTGTGTGTCATTTGCTTCATCTGAAAACAGGAGGAAGGCGAGAGAGACCAGAGTCTGTGTGGAAGTAAAGTACGAGGATTCCACAAATACTAGATTTAGAAATTCCGTAGAAAGGACATTGTCTAGGTCTCCGAATGGTTCTCTGGAGCTTCAAGAATGAGATTTGCCAATGTGGACATTCCATGGTCTCTTCTAGATCAGATAAAGAAGATAAATGTATTTCTCCAGGCTTCAGCGTATCTTGAGTTTGCTATAGGCAGCATTGTAGTAAGAAAAAGAATAAATCTGATACCAGTCTTCAAAGTTATAATGATGGATATTTAATCAAATAAACATTTTTATTCATTATTTTTCTTCATTCTATATTTGCAACAATAAATAAAATATTACAGTGTTGTTAAAGCAATATAATGTTGTCTGTTGCGGATAGGTACAGTATATAAATACAATCATACAATAGGCCAGGTAAATATGTACAACACAGAACAGTGCTTTTTGTATGATAGGGTGTCGCACACATGAGTGTCCATTCCCCTTAGAATTGGTCTACCTGCAACTCCACTCAAGTAAAATAAAGTACTGCCCAATAATTTGTACGTGATTTGGTTGCACTTTAATCAGTGTTGTAGAATTATGGGAAAATAATCTAACTTTTCAAATGTCTTTTTTGATCATATCATAACACATGTTGAATTTCCAGTGCATGCAAGTGACATACTTATGTGTCAAAGTCATGTTCTTGTGTCAAAATCATTTTCTGCACAAAGATGTCTTACAAATATGTCAAATACATTTCCAAGATAAAAAAAGTAGATATAACCCTTTTTTACTACAGAAGTCATTTGTACAATAAATCACGTAATTGATCAATATATGATGAATTCTATGGTCAGAGAGCAGCTGTTTGATAAAAATTAAGAAAAAGTAAATATATTTAATCATTTTGCTGTGAAATATTACAGAAAATAAACTCAGTTTGTTAGCACTGCAGTTGATCGCTTATTTCCATGAGTTGTATATCTGTTTGTCTATTGGTTGAAATATCTAAATCAGAAGTTGTACATTTTTATGAAGATCACAAATTATTCAATTGTTTTATTGACTGTAAAATAAAAATAAAAACTCTCAACTCAGAAAAGACATAACCATAATAGCTTTTGTTATGGCAGAATTGTGCTCTTCCCGGGGAAGAACCCTTCCTGTAGTATATTAGTTTGGTCTCACCCAGAAGATTCGTCCAGCCCAAAATACCAGACATTCTCCTGAATGAAAAAAAATGTTACATCTAATTTCATATGTACAATTCTGTATATAATTATGTATATAATGGTTTTATTAGAAAAGTCATAATAATAAGTTGGATAACAATATAAATTATTTTTCCAATAATAAATAAATAAATACAATATTCTTTGGTGTAAATGAACATAAAAAAATAAAACTAATTCAAACAAAAAAAACTTTATTTAGTATAAAACAAATCAGATTTACTTTCATATACTACCATAAGATACAAAACCAACACTCTGTCCTTGTTGTTAAATCTGCTCCTAGCAGGTCCGTCTGTCAAACTCTATTTTACAAAAACCATCACCAAGCCCACTGCTTTAAAAAAAAAAAAAGAATAGAAAAATTATATATATATCATATACAGTATATATAATATACAAAATAATTGAATGCAAATAATATCAAAATACAAACAAAAAAAAACTGATTACACAATTCATTTAGTTTTGTAATTTTCTTTAAGCTTTCAGAGCCAATTTTATCAAAATGTTTTTTGGTCAAATTCAAAAACATAAACAACCTTTTTTAAGATGTTTTGGAACACAGCACCTGACATCAATCAACTATTCTCTAACAACTGAAATCTTTTTTGTGCTCTTTCACATAATTCACAAACAACTACATCTTTCTAGACTTTAATTACACCACCCTAACCAGCGCAATTGTTTCAAACTTCAAAAAAGAAATCCTGTCACCAAAAATAATGTTAGTATTTTCTATATACCACAAAAAAGCAACACAAAACACTTATCTTCTGACACGTGACGCACTTACCTTTTAATCTTGACAGCAGCTCCAGCTTCCTCCATCTGTCGCAAAGCCTCTTCCTGGGTCCAAAATGATGAATCCGGCTTCCTCCAATCACGGCATTGAATCAGACACTGATTCCCCGGGGGATGACCTATCCATCATTTCTGACATCAGAAATGGCTTGCGTCGACCGGAGGAAGCTGGAGCTGCTGTCAAATTTACATTCACTTTAACCTTCTGTTATCAAACAAAACTTTCTCTTTCACATTCTTCCATACATGCAACCTCACATGATGACCTGCTTTTAAGAATGCATGGAATTTTCTAAGTATTGTCTCCTGATTCCTCTCCATATGATCCTCAACAGTGAGGAGCCGCTATATCCTTGTAGGGAACAATGGGCCAGTAGTCCATTTCTGGTTGTCTCATCACCCTTATGGAGACAAATTCCATAAGGGTCATTTGTATACATACAAACCAGAAAGGCAAAAGAGGTCACCTTGGTAGGACATATCTATAATAACTCTTTGCCTCACTATCCTTTAAAAAAAAAAAAAAAATACTGACATTGTGATGTAAACAAATTGAAATCCCACGATCTTGCACATGATCTCAAGATTTCAATGATGGGATCGGACAGGAGGGCTTCCCTGTGATGCTAGGTACGCCCTCCTGACCGCGATCACATCCAGGAAATGCCGTTGGCTTCAGGACAGCCCATCGCGGTTTGGACGGAATAGAACCCCATAACGGCCTAAAAAGGTTTAAAACCAGTATCTTTATGACTCAGAAATGAATCTTGGTGTCATAAAGCATCAGTGTAGCCTTTATATACAGAGGGAAATACTTTATTCTATGTCTGCTTGGTTCCAGCTCGGGGGGGGGGGGGGGACCTTTCTTTTGGGCATCTACTTAAGCCCATTTTTGTGCTGTAACCCCCCCACTGCAATTTTAAATCTTCAATCAATAATTTACCATTGGAAGACATATCTTCCTAAAAGAACCCACTAACTAAGGACCCCCTTACACATAAAACTCCATTTCCTTAATAGTCCCTCACAAGAGATCCCCCAACAATAGGATATTTTACCCCAATACCCATCTAAAAAGGCTCTCCCCTCCAGAAGCCTTCCACCAGTACAGCTCATATCCATTGGATACATACTTTCTGCCTCTTCCAGCCTCAGGAAAACAAAATACAAGGGAAACAAGTACCGGCATATATCATGAGCAATTTGCTTCCATTATCAAAATGTGACCAATCTTATATGCATTTGTGATTGGCTAAATGCTGTCACATGACACAGGGGGTGGAGAGAATGGAAGTAACTTTCACATATGACAGGGGGGAAAAAATCTACTACTGATATAGAATTCAAGAGTATGTGTTATTGCATTGTCTGTTGATTATGCAATTTTACTATATTGAATGCTCCTTTAACTGTTCACTTGTTTTTTATTCAGCACCACTTACCGTCTTTAAAAAAATAGATAATGGAAAAAGGACGTTTTTTTTATTTTATCACAAAAAAATTACAGTTACCTAACATTTAAATTTTATCTTTCATGATCTGGATAGAGCATTTGCTTTTAAACAACTTTCCAATTTACTTCTTGCGCTCCATTTATTAAGCAGCGGACGCTGCTTTGGAGCCCTATCATTTCAGGTCTGCCAGAAACGGAAGTTTAGGAAGCAGCTGTGGCGGATTGAAATCATCCTGATCCGATACGATCAGGATGATTGACGGCCCCTGTTAGCAGAAATGCTTGTGCAATGATAAATGCCGACAGCGTATGCTGTCGGCATTTATCGATGTGGGGCAGATGAGATCTGCTACAGCGGATCCTGTCCGCCTGACACTTGATAAATATACCCCTATGTGTCATTGAACCTTGAATCCAGAGCTGATTGGGTGGAGGCATTTAGCGGGGTCGAGCGAACATCGCCTTTTAATAAATCTACCCCCTAGTATCTTTTAGGTGGCGAAAAGGTCTTATGAGCGCTGCTTCTCAACTGTAGTTTCAGGCGAGCGAAACGATGAACCTACATAGCAGCATTCGCTGCTTGATAAATGGAGACCAAAGACTACTTTGCAATGGCTGCTAAAGGTTAATTATGTGACAGACACAAAAATACATATGCAGAGAAGAGCGACAGCACAGTTAAGAGATATACATGAAAAATGTATTTCAATTAATTGATTTATTGAAATTCATATATAAATGAAATATTTAGATTCTATGCAGCCTTCCTCTGTGAATACAAAGCAACAGAGCATACGAAACGAGCTGGTGTTTTCTTTATCGAGATGAGAGAACCTATTGTTCAGATTTCAACATCACTAAAATGTCACATTTCTATAGCCTCATCTTCCCTCTCAAGTCCTTAGTCAATTACAAAAATCTCCGGGGAGTGTTCTCTATAGAACGCGATTATTTCAAAAAGGCGCTTGATACAACCTCATCATTACATTTTGTGTTCAGAGAGCAATGCTGGAAATATATTCTCCAATCTTTGGAAAATGAAGTGCAAAACTCAGCTAGGGTATAAAAATTACAGTGGTAAAGTTCAAATTAGTTTAAGATTGTCTGACACATACATTGTTTTACTCTCTATCTTTAGTGTTACAATCTTCTCTGAAAGTTAGCTATGTGGTACGTAAGCTTTTTTTTGCTGGGGGGGGGGGCTGGGTTGGGGGGAAAAGGTGGCAATTGACCCCTGGGATGCCATCAATGGAAGAATCAGGGACAATACAGATTAGAGGGTAAATCTAACAAGAGGCGAGCGGACATGATTCGCTGTAGCCAATCATGTCCTCTCTACCTCGCTAAATGCCTTCTTAATTTTCGATAAAAGCTGCATTCAGTGTTTCATAAATGGAGAGCCTGTTTAAAGGAATATGAAACCCAAAAATGTTCCTTCATGATTCAGATAGAGCATACAATTTCAAACAATTTTCCCAATGTACTTCTTTTATGTAATTTGCTCTATTCTCTAGGTATCCTTTGTTGAAATGCATACCTAGGGTAGGCTCAGGGACTGGGAGCTAGCTGCTGATTGGTGGGTACACATATTTGTCTCTTGTCATTGGCTTACCAATGTGTTCAAATAGCTCTCAGTCGTGAGTTGCTGCTCTTTCTTTGTTCTCTTGTTATCTTTGGCTGAAAAGCAGGGGCGTAAGCTTAGGAACCTTCACATTTCTGGAGCACTATATAGCAGCGGCTTTGCAAAAATGATATCCATTTGCAAGAGCACTAGATAGCAGCACTATGTAGTGCACCAGACATCTATCTAGGTATCTCTTCAACAAAGAATATAATAGAAAAGTAGCAAATGTGATACTAGACGTAAATAAGAAGCTTTTTTTTTAATTTAAGAACATTAACTATGACCAACACATGAGCAACTGTACCTGGAGATTATTACAACAACAGTTTGTCTTTATAGCGGAATAATCAGCGTGCTAAACTCACTAAGCGCTCTCTTCAGCTTTACCTTTCCATTATCATTGTATAAAGCGGATTCACTATTTAATAGAGAGATGAGTGAGCTTTAATGACCACTGCATAGAACAACATAGAAAGCAGACTATGCTTTTCTTCACAAATATAAAGCAACAACATTTTATTTGTAGTTCAGACAGTCTGTGAAAATCAAGGACGTTTCTCGTTTTGCTGATTCAATTACTAATATGTTCAAGATGCCAAAACAAAAATGTTACAAAAATGCAAATGCCAGTAATTCCCGAATTGATGTTGACAGTCTGTGTATACCGAAAGCAGCTAGCATTACATGAGTTAGTGACTTTGTTTAAAAACCCATTGGATTTGAGCACCATCAATTTCCCTGATTGAAAGTTTATTCTGAAATCAACACAGACTGCTTGGATCTTGACTCGGGCAACAATACCATGTAGCAAAATGAATGTACGATACTTTATAATAGGTTTACATTATAATGAAACATAATATTGGTATTAAGAGGGCTGTTTTTGCCGGTTGCATTATGGAGCAATATCTTTCACCCTTTTCAAATAACCATTTATCTTTCCGCTGCACTCTACGGATCGTAATGCTTTTAGACTTACAACAAAACACTAATTTTTGGAAATGTTAAGAAGTAATCATGTTGAAATAGTGAAACAGCTTTACTATAGTTTGCAGAAATATACTGACTCTGCAGGAAAAGCTGCTGTTCAAAGGAAATTTGTGATTATTATAAACGCCCATTTAGTATAAATCAGCCAGGAATAGCCGTGATGAGGTATACATAGGCACTTATCATTCTGTATTTGCTTTCAATGAGTTGAGACTAAATAGAAGCCAAAATGGTCCTGCTAATGCGACAGAATGGAGGCTCAGCGTTTTTATGGTTAGTTGGAGATTGTAAAGCATAAAAGATGCAAAATTTACACACAAAAACAAATGATTATTGCTTCCTCTAAACCTGCCATCGCCATATATAGCAAAGCTTTCTAAGAAAAGACTCATTCTGATAGCCTGGAGATACACAGTTCTGGAATAGAAGTGTGGGCTAAATTTATAGTTAGAAAAGTCAATTCATACTGTTTAAATTAAGGATGCAATTAAGGATGACCCTTTAGTCACCATAAAAATAGACACTTTTATAAATACATATGCTTTGCTCGGATTAGTGACAAACAATATAAAAGCAAACACTGTGTAGCCCTCACTCAGAGAAATTTAAAACATTTAACTTAAAGGGACATTATTGACAACTTTTTTTTCTTTGCTTATATAAAAGAGGGCATTTCAAAATGTATTTCAATTTTGGGATTGCCCCTTTAATTGAAATACAGTGGAAATACAGCATTTATATCAAAGTCTGGTCACTTTAATCCAACCTTTCTAGCGCAGCAACTCTTTGATACAATTTCTAAAACTGTGGCGACCCCTAACTATATTGAATCAATATCGAATCAAATACAATACACGACTTCCGTTTATAAAGTTTATTTATTTTTTTATTCATTGTGTATTGAACTGTATTCTCATTGTATAATCATGTGAAAATATTAAAACAAAGCGTAACAACGGTAACATAACAGTCTTAGTTAGACACCCTTGAAAAGCTTGAAAAGCCTGTTTCACAAAGATATGTTGTTGAAAATGGAAGAAGAAGGCGCAACACAATCTCAGACAGAACAGGATATGACTGCAAACACTTGATCCAGAACTCATTACCTGTCATTGAAGAGAAATCATTTTTTGCTTCATCGCTGGTAATGAGTTCAATGAACTCTTCTTGTGCATTCTCAGGAACATCTTGAACTTTGATTGTGAATGGACTTCTAGCAAGTGCAAACAGGGTGTCAGGTAAGTTTGGAAAGTATGAAGACATTTCGTCTGGAAACATTTGCAAGTGTTCTTTGACAGAAATTATCATTGTGATCCTTTTGTGAAGTTCAATGGCATTTTCCTCAAAGAAAGCAGATAAGTTGGGCAACATGTAAATTCTATTTTCATCCATTTTTTTTTTTTGCCAAAGTTGAAGTTTCATTTGGAATGATCGGATCTTTTCAGAGAAATCGAGGCATGTTGCATTTGGTCCTTGAAGTGATACATTTAACTTGTTCAAGATGGCAAAGAGGTCAACCAAGTAAGCTATTTTCTGCAGTTCATTTTCATTGCTGCAAAGTGCTTCGAACTGCGGTTTTGCTTTCTGATTAAAAAAAGTTTTTAATTCATCACTTTTTCATAACTTTTTCTCTTGATAACCATCTCACATCAGTGTGAAATTGTCATGGATTTTCCTAATTTCTTTCTGTCCCTTTAATTTTACCTGTGCTCACACCTAGCAAGGTTATTTAAAGCCTGGACACGCCTCCCTCCTTGCTTCAGTATTGTTTCCAGTTAAGCAAACAGCTTCACAGACCTACTACAGGGATTTACCTCTCTCTGTTCAAGTCTACCTTTCCTAAGGAGTTAAAGCCTTTCTTAATACGGAGCCTACCTGAGCTACTAAAAGGGACTTATATCCTAAGTCTGAATTGTTCCTAATTCGCATTGCTGAACACCGCTGCTGCATTACCCTCCTTGGTTAAAATTACCTCTTGCAGAACGAGTGACCCTCATACCGCAACTGCGGTCTCATCTGTTATCAACTTTGTGAACTATTGTGACTTTGTACAGAAGCCTTTCACAATTACTCAAAAACCACTCACCGGATACCTCCTTTCATTCCTCTTCACACGCCTCAGGAGTAGCGTGATAGAGCAACGGAGTTCCTGCAGCAGAGCGCACAGCCGGACTCCACCCATCTGCCTGTCAGGTCTCACAAACAGCGCAACTCTCAGTGTGAATCCGCCTCAACAGGCTAACAGCGTTCAGCAGCTGTACACACCTTAGACTCTGCCTGTGTACTCAGTGACTCACAGAAAGGGAGTATCGCACCCACTGAGTGATAGGTTTTACAACTACTGCTCAACCTGTAATACTATGTTATCACACCAACTGCCTATCCTAACATAGTACTATTTCCAATACTCCTGTGTATGATTATCCTCAGCTCCTGAGTGGATTACCATTCCATCCTTATCAGGGATTCATTCATATACACCCTGCATCAACCTGACTCAGAAATACTGATCAGGAATTCCATTCAAATAGTAACTTTTACCTGCCAAACAGATAGATACATTGTAACCTCCTCACTGTATCTTGAAGTAAGGCATACAATCCTATTATTTCCGCAGTTGTGATCCACACATACAACCTGCTGATTACATAATACTGAAGCCATCTAAATGGATCCAGCGGAATTACCCAAAATTGTGTACGCTCTCTCCCAGAGGGTGGATCAGCTAAGTCATGGCCTTAGAGAATTACAGGTCCAAAATGAGACACTAAACAATATAATAAAAGACTCTATGGGTAAACCAGCTACACCAGAGACTACACCAGAACCCCAAGTCTCTATGCCTGATAAATTCCATGGAGACAGGGCTATGTTTTCTCAGTTCAAAAATTCTTGCAACCTACTTTTCAGTCTAAAACCTAAAACCTACGCAACTGAACGCGTTAAGGTTTTAACAGTCATTTCTTTTCTGCGTGGTGAACCCTGCAAGTGGGCAGACTCATTCTTTGAACAAGATCATCCCATTTTAGCATCACTGGAAGACTTCTTCAAGGAAATGGCAATCCTTTATCAAGATATTAACACTCAACTCACTGCAGAAACTAAAATGAGATCCCTTAAACAAGGGAAAAAGCAAGTGGAAGAATATTTAAGTGAGTTCAAACAGTACAGCAAAGATACTGAGTGGAGCAAAATTGCTCTTAGGAATCAGTATCGTCTAGGTCTAAACGATGCCCTTAAAGATGAACTCGCTCGCACAGAGCTTCCTAGGTCATTGGAAGGACTAATCACACTCAGCATTCAGATAGACAGAAGGTTGAGAGAACGCAAATCAGAAAAACAAGGTATGGATACCATCACTAGACACTCTTCTACTTATCAAAAACCTACAGTTACTCAAACCTCAGAACCTATGGATTTGGGATTCACTAGAGGCCCTTTACAACCAGAAGAAAGGAATCGCAGATGCATAAACAACCTCTGCATGTACTGTGCTTCTAACGCACACACTGTAAGAGAGTGTCCTATCCTACAAAGGCAGAAAAAACGTAAGTCCTTCAGAAAAACAACATGCTTAACCACTAACATTAACCAAGTTGCTTATTGTTCTTTATCTCTTACCTTACAGTGGGATCAACACCAGCAAATCAGTGAAGCTATCATCGATTCTGGGGCACATTCTTCGTATATAGATTCTGTTTTTGTCACTGTAAATAAAATACCCACTGTGTTGAAAGCAAGACCCGTGTCCATTAGAGTTATTGATGGTAATACAATTAGTTCCGGTCCTATTACACACCAAACTATTCCTATCAAGGTTTCCACGTCAAGTGCACACATTGAATTCATTTCCTTTGATGTGATAAAGTCTCCCATCTTTCCCCTGGTACTTGGCCTACAATGGTTACAGACGCATCAACCCACCATACATTGGGATCGCCTCGAAGTCGAATTCCTTTCGGACTATTGCAAGAACACCTGTTTCCATCACTCGATCACTCGATCTGTTGTCTCAATCCTAACGGAAAAACTATTCCTTCTGACTACCAAGACTTTCAAGATGTATTCAGTGAAAAGGAAGCAGAGACCCTTCCACCACACCGTCCATACGACTGTCCTATCCAGCTACTACCAGGTGCTTCCATACCTTACGGGCACATATATCCGCTCTCACAACCTGAACTAGATCACCTCAAAACTTACCTTTCAGAAAATTTAAGGAAAGGGTTTATACAACCCTCTTCTTCCCCTGCTGGGGCCGGCATTTTCTTCGTCAGAAATAAGGACAAATCTCTTCGCTCTATAATCGATTATAGGGAACTTAATAAACGGACGGTCAAGAACCGCTACCCCTTACCTCTGATTCCCGAACTCATCGAACGTCTCAGTCAAGCAACCATATACACTAAATTAGACCTACGTGGAGCCTATAATCTCGTCAGGATCCGAAAAGGGGACGAGTGGCTCACTGCCTTCAGAACAAGATATGGGCTCTACGAGTACAAGGTGATGCCTTTCGGGCTGTGTAATGCCCCGGCAACGTTCCAATATCTGATAAACGATATATTCCGTGATCTCCTTGACATCTGTGTTGTCGTATACTTAGACGACATTCTGATATACTCTAAGAACATCATTGAACATAAAAAACACGTCCGTTGGGTGCTCTCTCGCCTTAGACAACACCGACTTTTTGCCAAATTGGAAAAATGCATCTTCCATACCTCAGACATCACATTCCTGGGTTATACTATCACACCCGCAGGTATTCAGATGGATGACTCCAAGGTGCAAACTATTAAAAACTGGCCCATACCTTCCTCCAAAAAGGACCTCCAAAAATTCCTTGGATTTTCCAATTACTATAGGAAATTCATCAAGAATTATTCTACTCTTACTAAGCCTTTAACCTCTCTTACAAGTGTCAATGCTATCTTCCATTGGACAGCTCAAACACAGGCTATTTTCGAACACCTTAAGGATGTTTTCACTAAAGCACCGATTCTTAAGTTCCCAGATCCTGATGCCCATTATGTACTTGAAGTTGACGCTTCCAACTACGCCCTTGGGTCCATTCTGTCTCAACGTAAAACTCCAGAAGATCCACTCCACCCTGTTGCCTTCTTTTCACGAGTAATTACACCAGCCGAATTTAACTACCCTGTAGGCGAAAAGGAGTTATTAGTGATCAAGGTCTCGTTAGAACACTGGAGACATCTCCTGGAGGGCAGTAAGTTCCAGATCCTAATATATACGGACCACAAAAACCTGGAATACCTTCTGACTAACCGAACATTATCCTCTAGACAGTTAAGATGGAGTTTATTCCTATCTAGGTTTGATTTCCATATAACGTACAGACCAGGGAGTAAGAACGGGAAAGCGGATGCCTTGTCCAGAAAAGATACCAAACCTCATTCTTTCGATACTCCCGGTACAGTCATTCCAGCTGAACATATCATTACACTATCTCCTACTTACCCTGAAGTCCTTAAACTCCTTCAACAGAAAGATACGTCCATTCCTAACCATACTCTCACTCTTGGACAAGATGGTCTCTATTACCACCAAGGACGTCTTTATGTGCCACCTACCCTTCGAGACAATTTGTTAAAAGAACATCATGACTCACCGATGGCAGGACATCTTGGAATCCACAAAACCTTTGATCTTCTCTCACGTACCTACTGGTGGCCTGCTATCAGAACTTCTGTTCAAAGATATGTCCAAACTTGCCACGTATGTACCGTTTCCAAGACTGAAAAAAGACCTCCTTTCGGACTACTCTTACCATTGCAGATTCCAGACCGACCGTGGCAAACCATAGGAATGTCACATGGTTACAATACCATACTTGTCGTTGTTGACCACCTTACCAAGATGGCCCATTTCCTACCGTATCATAAGCTCCCAACTTCATCAGAACTTGCAGTTCTTTTCTTGAACAACATCGTCAAATTACACGGACTCCCAGATTCCATTGTAACTGACAGAGGTAGTCAATTCACCTCTCGTTTTTGGAAAAAGTTATGTGACACTATGCAAGTAGAACTCCGATTTTCCTCCTCATTCCACCCCCAATCAAATGGCCAAATGGAGAGAATTAATCAATGGCTCGAACAGTATATACGTTCTTATTGTTCCAACCAACAAGACCAGTGGGCTACCACCCTTGCTATGGCTGAATATGCCTACAACAATTCTTCAAGTTCCACTACGTCCATAACGCCATTCTTTGCGAATTATGCTTTCCACCCTTCCTTTCAACTTCACCCTCGGACAGATTCAAACTGTCCTAAGGTTGATGACCTCACTAAGGACCTTCAAGATCTTTTTAAGGAACTCAAGGGCCATGTTGCGGATGCTCAGGCTCATCAGAGACATTACTATAACCTCCGAAGACGTCAACCACCTTCCTATAAAATAGGTGATCTGGTGTGGCTGTCGACCAAGAACATCAAACTGAAAACCCCAAGCAAGAAACTTAGTGCTGTCTTCATTGGTCCTTATCCAATCACAAAGATAGTGAACCAAAATGCTGTTACTTTAGATCTGCCTTCCAGTTTTCGACTTCATCCCACCTTCCACGTCTCTTTGTTAAAACCTCATTGTGAAACCAGACAGGTGACCAGCCAGATTCCTCCTGTGTCCTTACTGGATTCGGACACGGAATACGAGGTTGATGCCATACTAGACTCCTGTATTTACCATGGATCTCTTCAGTACTTAATCCGTTGGAAGGGTTTCACTGAGGAGAATGACTCTTGGGAGCCTTCCTCGAATGTCCATGCTCCCAGATTGGTCTCCCTGTTTCACAGGAGGAATCCCGAACGACCTAGATTCGTAGCTGCGGGGCACCTACCCTGAGGTGGGGGGTATGTCATGGATTTTCCTCATTTCTTTCTGTCCCTTTAATTTTACCTATGCTCACACCTAGCAAGGTTATTTATAGCCTGGACACGCCTCCTTCCTTGCTTCAGTATTGTTTCCAGTTAAGCAAACAGCTTCACAGACCTACTACAGGGATTTACCTCTCTCTGTTCAAGTCTACCTTTCCTAAGGAGTTAAAGCCTTTCTTAATACGGAGCCTACCTGAGCTACTAAAAGGGACTTATATCCTAAGTCTGAATTGTTCCTAATTCGCATTGCTGAACACCGCTGCTGCATTACCCTCCTTGGTTAAAATTACCTCTTGCAGAACGAGTGACCCTCATACCGCAACTGCGGTCTCATCCGTTATCAACTTTGTGAACTATTGTGACTTTGTACAGAAGCCTTTCACAATTACTCAAAAACCACTCACCGGATACCTCCTTTCATTCCTCTTCACACGCCTCAGGAGTAGCGTGATAGAACAACGGAGTGATCCGCCTGTCAGTATTCCTGCAGCAGAGCGCACAGCCGGACTCCACCCATCTGCCTGTCAGGTCTCACAAACAGCGCAACTCTCAGCGTGAATCCGCCTCAACAGGCTAACAGCGTTCAGCAGCTGTACACACCTTAGACTCTGCCTGTGTACTCAGTGACTCACAGAAAGGGAGTATCGCACCCACGGAGTGATAGGTTTTACAACTACTGCTCAACCTGTAATACTATGTTATCACACCAACTGCCTATCCTAACATAGTACTATTTCCAATACTCCTGTGTATGATTGTCCTCAGCTCCTGAGTGGATTACCATTCCATCCTTATCAGAGATTCATTCATATACACCCTGCATCAACCTGACTCAGAAATACTGATCAGGAATTCCATTCAAATAGTAACTTTTACCTGCCAAACAGATAGATACATTGTAACCTCCTCACTGTATCTTGAAGTAAGGCATACAATCCTATTATTTCCGCAGTTGTGATCCACACATACAACCTGCTGATTACAGAAATAGCAGAACATTATTGGATACATCCAATTCATTACAAATTTTAGACTATTTAAAGTACTTGCTTTTACAAAATTGACAGCACTTATAACGCTTTTCATTACTTCTTGGAACTCTTGTGGCAGCGTCTTCGTTGCTAACATTTGTCGATGAATCATACAGTGAGTTCCAATGGCTTTTGGTGACTCATTCAATACCAAACGTTGAAATCCAGACCGCCATCCTAGTATAGCTGGAGCGCCATCTGAGCAAACACCACAAACCTTTTCCCAAGAGATCTCATACTTTTTCAGAAATTAACAAAGTTAACAAAGTTTGTCAAATACATCACGCACAGTAGTTGTCGTTTCAAGAGGTTTGCAAAAAAGAAACTCATCTTTAAAGTAGCCATTAGACATGTGCAATTCGGTTCGGTTCGATTTGGAAATTCGGAAAATTCAGCAAATTCGGAGATTCGGATCGAACCGAATTTCCGAATTAAAATACTGCTGAATCTACCGAATAAATCCGAATTAGTTCGGATTTATTCGGT
Source organism: Bombina bombina (assembly GCF_027579735.1). NCBI lineage: Eukaryota > Metazoa > Chordata > Amphibia > Anura > Bombinatoridae > Bombina > Bombina bombina. The sequence goes on along the minus strand of NC_069510.1, from coordinate 31,609,483 downwards.
AGATTCGGATGGCCATGGATTACACTAGTATTGTATATAGTATATATATATATATTAGGTTATATCACTCTGCTATGGGTTACACCTAATATACAGTACATAATACTAGTCTAATCCCATCTAACACTTACCGAAATTCCGAATTTCCGAACCGAACCGAATCCAGCCGAATTTATTCGGATCCGAATGAATCCGAAACAAATCCGAACCGAATTTATTCGAATCCGAATGAATCCGAAACAAATCAGAACCGAATTGATTCAAATTTTTCAGAATTCGAATCGCTCCGAACCGAAATTCGAAAAAATCCGAATCGATCCGAACTGAACCGAATTTTTTCGCCATGCACATGTCTAGTAGCCATCATTAATATACCTCACGTAAACCAGTAATTGAGAACAGTTTGCAATATCTGTAGATTCATCCAGCTGGATGCTAAATATTCCAAGTGGAGTAGATTTCATTTCCTGGATTACCTGATGAATAATAGCAGACATGTCATCTATTTTTCTGTTGACAGTGTCGTTAGATGAGGAAATTGCACTTAATTTCTTAACAAATTCGGCTCCAATCATAACTCGAACAATGTCTTTGACTGCTGGTAACAGCAATTCCTCTGCAATGGTGTGAGGTTTCTTAGCTTTGGCGATTCTGAGAGCCAACAAATATGAAGCTTTGAGGGGCGGAGCCAACTAACTATCGCATTGGGCGCATTTCAGAGAGCTCCTGAGCTCCGTTAGTCTAAATAAAGTATTAAAACTAACTACCGTTCCTAATCGCCAGGCAAACACTCTGGGATTGATCAGAAAGTGACAGCAATCTTAGCGGATATAAAGTGAGGTCAAGTCTAGTGCTGAACTACTGAGACTCGTTTCTCCTCAGAACTGGATAGCCGGTCATACAGATGGTACTCTCTACTGCAGGCGCATCTGACTCTGCTAATACTTTGGGAGGGTCGGGGCTCTGCTCCGAAGGTAAAGTAAGTGCCATACCTGCAAAGGGAATTTTATCCTGGTAGTTCCAGGACCAGCAACAGCCACAACGGACAATTTTACAGACCTCAAATAGCAAGGCAACAGGAAGGTAAGCCCGGTGCCTCCCTTACTGTCACCTGCTTCAACCTTATTCTACACACGGGCACTGGGGGACAGCCGGATCAGCAGGGGCCACATTAAAAGTAATCTAGTCCCCACAGAAAACTGCTGCTTGTTTGGCGTGAATTGCCCTCTTGGGCCGAGCTACGCAGATCAAAGTTTCAGCACTACACCAGAAGCCCTTATAGCGCAGAGCTTTTAACATACAGAGGGACTTTAAAATTAGCTATAGCTCTCCTATGGAGGAACTCCACTATACTTGTAGCCCTCAAGAAGGCAGATAAAACCATCTGTTATCTCCTGCCTTAAACGAACACCTCAGTTAGAGGGAACCCGGTAGCTTATCGGACAGGGACTGTGTATGGACATGACTTGGAGCTATCAGTGAAGTGCAGCAATATACTTAGCCCTGGGCTTACGCCTTTGCAGCAACAAAGCTACTTTGCTATCTGAATAAGGTAGGTCTAATGTGTGGGGGGCATTACCACTCTCTTTCCTCCTTGGCCAGCCCGCATCTATCAGGTAACCCTGGTATGCTCTGCCCTGTGGGGCTTTAAAAGTTTAACCATTAGACAAAAGCTACAGAGTGGGGAGCCCTAACCATTTGCAGTTATTGTTCACAGCTTCACAATTAGTGCTACATGGGTCTTGACTGTGTTCTGTTTTATCTCCTACAGAATATATCCTCACACCAATTTCTTTGTCAATCTCATAAAGCCCAGCAACATGCTGCACACGAGATTACATCCTACATTGCTACTTCACTTAGGGCCTTGTGAAAGCCTGGGGCTACAACAGTTCATTATTTAAAAAAGTCAGCTTGATATCATGTGTCTAATGGAGTAGATTACTCGTAAGAGGGATGTGGTAGATCAACCCAAAAGATTTTTTGCAACAAAGCTTCTTGACACCAAGACCTAACTGGCCAAGATATACCAAAGTGCATATTACTCTAAAGAGTTGGATCACAGATCTGACATTGCAGAGCATGTTTGTGGGCACAACTTCACCATGGCGCATTCCAACAGGAAGAAACCTAAACACCTAGAGGGTCCTAAGAGGACTGTTGCAGACCACTTTAGTAGTAAGCCACTATCAGATAGAGAACTGTCTGAGGATGACTCAAGAGAATTTTCATCTAATCGCAGAATCCCTGAATGTCTGAGCCCTCGTGAACATCTCACATCACATACAGACGATATCTCAATCATTGAGCTGATTAACTCCTGGTCAACCAAGATGGATTCTTACCACAACTCCCTGAAACAAGAAATAAAGAGCTCTGTAGCGGACCTTAGAAGAGATATTGCTTCCTTGGGAGAGAGGACAGACACAATATAGAGAAAACATGAGGATCTAGCAATTGAACAAAGTAATCAATTATCATACACTCAAAGTTTAGCAGAAATGATTTCAGATCTTGAAACCAAACTTGCAGACCTCGAGGACAGATCCCGACATATTAATATTTGGATAAGAGGCATTAATGAAGAAGTAAGATCATCTGCTCGCCCTGAATATCTCATTGGACTCTTCAAAGTATTGCTTGGCACAACTCCAGAACAAGAGTTGCTAATCGACAGAGCTTACAGAGTCTTAACGCCCAGAAATTCAATTTCTGAACAACCTAGAGATGTGATAATATGCTTACCCTACTTCACATTTAAAGAGAATAAAGAGTTTGCAGATCCGTTCAACACTCTGCAAATATTCTTAGATCTATCATCGCATGCTTTGGCCAAATTGCAGATCCTTCCTGCCCATCACCCAGTGTCTCCGACATCACAACATCAGGTACAGATGGGGCTTCCCGGTAAAGCTCTTCTTCCATCACAACGGACAATCTCATATCATCTCAGAACTTATTTTATTTATTGGATCAATTAGAACTTAAGCAAGCTACTTCCACATCCACACGGGTTGCCTCCAACTCCCAATCTCTTCACTCAACTGCACCAGAATGGAGACCACTTCCTAAAAAAGAAATACACTTCCTCCAAGGAAAAGGAGACCAACAGCTCCAACCCGATTGAAAGTTTTCCATCGCTGTGTAATGTATATTTTCCACCACTGATGGACTAAAGTACTTGGTATTTTACACTGTTGTTAGGTTGGTCCACACAGGACTCCACCGAGTATCCTATCTTGTTTCATGATTAAGGTTTTTCCATAGTTTGTTCAATGTTTAAATGCTATCATGCTGTTCCAGTACCTCACAACTCACATGTGCTAACAAACTCACTAGTTCTGAATGTGTTAGAAGAAGTAAGATGCCTTGTACATTACTCAGAGTTAAACAACGCTAATTATATACTTGAGTTCACCAGGTTATCCTAACGTATATGCTATTTTTGATGACAACAGAGTAGCTTTCAAGTTCGTTCCATGATTGATGTGCTTGCATTGTCTACTCAATGTTTAACTGATGTCTTGATGTACTAGTCTCCCACAACTCACATGTATTAACGAACTTAATAGCTCTGAATATTTTAAAAGAAGTAAGAAGTAAAGGTTTTGCACATGACCCTAGCCTAAGTAATTAGTTATTTTAGTAAGAAGCTTAGCTGATGCTTATAGCCACGGATCCTTAGACTCTACGAAAATGTATATCACTAGCAGCTCATGTTGAGCACTATAGCTTACACATTATTCAGAAACGAACAGCGCTAAATATACCCTTGAGTTCATATGGTTTCCTTTGTTTTTTTTGGTTTTTTCTCATGTTCCCCTTTTATTATGGTTATTGCACATTTAAATGTGTTTTTTTTACTGTATGGGCAATTGTAGCTAAATGCACAAAACTTAATTTTTCTCCCCTTTCCCTCTAGTTGTTCCTTATTAGCCAATCCATGTTATGCATAATCCAACTTGAATTGATGTGTGCCTTCTGATAGCCTTTCCTCCTTGAAGCTTCCCATTACTCATTAACTTACTACTTGGGGTTATCTATATAACCACATCCCCACATCTTATACCTCGCACTACACTCAAATATACACTCCCCACAGTCCGTCCTATTGCCCTACCTCTTTACCACATCCGCCACCTTACTACACCCTAGATAAATTTTAGATGCAGTTTAATTAGAGTACTCCCCTCGGAGTTGTTCCTTCAGATATCAATACGAGCGGTAGAATATAAATTCCCCCCTCCCAACCCCCACATTCTCTTATATTGTATATTGAAGCAGTGCTTACATCTCATACCTCACCAGTTGTCTCTTTCACCCTTCTTTGATCTCCCCCCCCCCCCCCCTCCTTTTTTTTTCTTTTTTTTTTTCTACATACGGTACATCAAGATGACAGGTCTCCAACTTATGTCCCATAATGTCCAAGGACTCAACTCTCCGACTAAGCATAGTCTTCTTACTAACCACATGAGTCGTTCTAAAGCTAATATAGTTTTCTTGCAGGAGACACATTGGGTGCATCGACTAGGTAAGCCATTCTTTTAGACACTACACCACTTTATTCAAAGCTTCATATCACTCTAAATCCAGAGGGGTTGCTATACTGTATTAATAAGGGACAGTGTAGCCTTCAAGCCACTATATGTCAAGGGAGACCCAGAAGCAAGATTTATTATTGTAATCTGTAAATTAAACAGCCAGCTTTACACCCTGGTTAACCTTTATTCCCCAAACTCCCAACAAATTAATTTTTTAAGGAAATTACTCAAACTAGTAGTGTGTGTCAAACAGGGCACCTTCCTAATAGGCAGGGATTTTAATCTAATCTGGGATCCAAATTTGGACAGACAGGGTGTGAGAAGCAGTATGGGGGATAGATCCACAAGCTCCTTGGCCAGCGCCTTCCATACCTTAATGTCACACTACAACCTGTATGATGTTTGGAGGACCCTCCACCCAGTTGATAGGGATTACACTTTTTACTCCCACCCACATAAGTCCCACACGAGACTAGATTACTTTTTCACTGACCCTTGGGCGCTTAATAAGGCAGAATCCTCTACTATCTCCCTGGTTTCGTGGTCCAACCATGCTTCAGTCCATATTTCATTCCTCCCTAAGTCCGCCCCAACTAACACTAGATGGAAATATGAAGACTGGTTAGTGAATGACCCCACTATTACTAAAGAAATTAGTAAGGAGTTTAAAGACTTCATAGTAATAAATGATGACGGCCAGACATCGGTTCAGTTAGTTTTGGCGACACTTAAAGCCTATGTAAGTTGACTTTGTATTAAAAACTCTGCCTCGTAACGAAAGAACCAAGGTAAATCGTTGGCGGAACTCACATGTCTATATAGGGCAATTTCTTCCGTCCAGAAATCTAGCCCTACCATGCAGGGCGCATTACACATGGAACAAATTAGGTCCCAGCTTAGAGATCTAGAGCTAAATAGAGTATGGAAAATCCTACTTAAATTTCAGCAAAAATTCGATTACCATAATAATAAAGCCAATTCGCTGATGGCGACCAAACTCAGAAATAGACAATCACAACATAAAATAGCCTCACTCAAACATGAGGGTAAAGTGCTCCTTTCCCCCAAAGAGATCAGAGAGGCCTTTCGTTCATATTATACCTCTCTATATAACATTAGAGCAGTGCTTTCCAAACTGTGTGTCGTGACACATTAGTGTGTCGGCGGCAGTGTGTAGGTGTGTCCCTGCTTCAGAACTTTTTTTTTTACTTTTTTTTTTTGGTCTCCGACTTTCCGCCTGCCTGCTACGCATATCCCATGGTTGACACGTGATTGATACCTAGTCATCCTAACCTATTGGGGCAGCTCAGTGGGAACTGAAACTATTCTCATTGGCATGCTGAGCTGAAGTCCGTCGGCTAGATTACGAGTTTTGCGCTAGAGGCTATGCGGTGCTAACAAGCAGATTTCGCTCACCGCTCACTTACCATCAGCGCTGGTATTACGAGTTTTCAGAAACCCGTCGTTAAAAAGACAAGAAGTGAGCGTTGAGCTAAATTTTGCTCATTACCACACTCCAATACCAGCACTGCTTAAGTGAGCGGTGAGCTGGTCGTACGTGCTCGTGCACGATTTCCCCATAGGAATCAACGGGGCCGGCTGAAAAAATGTCTAACACCTGCAAAAATCAGTGTAAAGCTCCCTAACACAGCCCCATTGATTCCTATGGGGAAATAAAAGTTATGTCTACACCTAACACCCTAAAATGAACCCCGAGTCTAAACACCCCTAATATTACACTTTTTAAACCCTAATCTGCCACCCCCGACATCGCCGACACTACATTATATTATTAACCCCTAATCTGCCGCTTCGGACACCGCCGCCACCTACATTATAGTTATGAAACCCTAATCTGCTGCCCTCAACATCGCCGAAACCTACATTATATTTATTTACCCCTAATCTGCCGCCCTCAATGTCGCCGCCACCTACCTACATTTATTAACCCCTAATCTGCCGCTGCCAACGTTGCCGCCACTATGTTATTAACCGCTAAACCCAAGTCTAATCCTAAACCTAACACCCACTAACTTAAATATAATTTAAATAAATCTAAATAAATATTCCTATCATTAACTAAATTATTCCTATTTAAAACTAAATACTTACCTATAAAATAAACCCTAAGCTAGCTACAATATAACTAATAGTTACATTATAGCTATTTTTAGGGTTTATTTTTATTTTACAGGCATTATTATTATTATTGTTATTATTATTATTTTGTATTTATTTTAACTAGGTAGAATAGTTATTAAATAGTTATTAACTATTTAATAACTACCTAGCTAAAATAAAGACAAATTGACCTGTAAAATAAAACCTAACCTAAGTTACACTAACACCTAACACTACAATATAATTAAATAAATTAACTAAATTAAATACAATTACCTAAATTAAATTAAATCAGCTAAAGTACAAAACCCCCCCACTAAATTACAGAAAATAATAAACAAACTACAGATATTTAAACTAATTACACCTAATCTAATAGCCCTATTAAAATAAAAAAGCCCCCCCAAAATAAAAAAAACCCTAGCCTAAACAAACTAAACTACCAATAGCCCTTAAAAGGGCCTTTTGCAGGGCATTGCTGCAAAGTAATCAGCTCTTTTACCTGTAAAAAAAAATACAAACCCCCAACAGTAAAACCCACCACCCACACAACCAACCCCCCAAATAAAATACTATCTTAAAAAACCTAAGCTCCCCATTGCCCTGAAAAGGGCATTTGGATGGGCATTGCCCTTAAAAGGACAGTTAGCTCTTTTGCCGCCCAAACCCTAACCTAAAAATAAAACCCACCCAATACACCCTTAAAAAAACCTAACACTAACCCCGTGAAGATCGATTTACCGGGAGACATCTTCATCCAAGCCAGGCCAAAGTCCTCAACGAAGCCGGGAGAAGTTTTCAACCAAGCCGGGCGAAATGGTCCTCCACACGGGCATAAGTCTTCATCCAGATGGCATCTTCTATCTTCATCCATCCAGCGCGGAGCGGGTACATCCTCAAGACATCCGATGTGGAGCATCCACTTCATCCGACGACTAAAGCTGAATGAAGGTACCTTTAAGTGACGTCATCCAAGATGGAATAGAATTCTATCAGCCAATCGGAATTAAGGTAGAAAAAAAATCCTATTGACTGATGCAATCAGCCAATAGGATTGAAGTTCAATCCTATTGGCTGATCCAATCAGCCAATAGGATTGAGTTGGCATTCTATTGTCTGTTCCAATCAGCCAATAGAATGCAAGATCAATCCTATTGGCTGATTGGATCAGCCAATAGGATTTTTTCTACCCTAATTCCGATTGGCTGATAGAATTCTATCAGCCAATCGGAATCTAAGGGACGCCATCTTGGATGACGTCACTTAAAGGTACCTACATTCAGCTTTAGTCATTCAGCTCGTAATCTAGCCGAGTGTTTTTTGGGGGTTTTTTTGCAGCCAACTCCCAGTAGTGCATTGCTGCTCCTGCTCTTGATATATGAATAGGAAGTGGTAGCTTTAAAATGCTTGATGATGAAATGCGAGTGTCTTTTTCTAATATTCTACCAAATATTCAGAAACTGTGTTCATCCCATCAACCTCATACATCCCATTAAAATAGTAAGTAGCTATTGGTGTTATTAAACTTTTTTTAATTCTTGCACATACTTACATACTGTTACTTGTAAATACATTTCATTATTATATAATTTATATATGTCTCTGCATCTCTTAAAACAAGTTCGTTTAACCTCCTGTTTGCTAGTACAACTCAATTACTGTGTCGCAAAATTATATAGGTCTGAAAAGTGTGTCACCAACATGATAAGTTTGGAAAGCTCTGCATTAGAGACTGTAACGGTACCAACAGGATACCAAGGGTTAACACCAGGGAACAATGTCCTGCATAGGGAATCAGCAATTCACAACCCAGCCAGTTTTCAGGTTTAAAACAGAATGACATTTATTAAAAGGCTATGCCTAGCATTTATGTAGGTCTGACCCCCCAGATGGGGGGTTGAAAGAATGTTGTACATTACATAGAGAGAAAACGCCCTTTGACAGGCCACAATAGGATTGCATTACTTAAGCAGATAACAACTTAAACACAAAACACATTTGGCTTTTCTTATCACCTAGGCGTTTGCTCTCTGAGGGTGATTAAACAATGGACTGTTTATCACTAACTTTAATGACAGTACACAATAGCTGAGGCTAGTAACCTTGTCGTTCAAGAATAGCTTTTTAAAGTTGAACACAGTTAACTCCTTCAGTACTGACAGAAGGGTCTGTCACATCTACATAGCACACAATACAGCCTATAGACAACCTTTCTTACATTATAGTCCAGAAGTGGCTAGGTTTGCCACAATGCTCCCCCAGAACCAAGCCGGCATACACAGTCTGATCCCAATGGATCGGCTTGGGGATGTCCGGGGAAGTACTCACAGATCACTTTTCAAGTTCAGTTTGTCTGGATAACCCGTCGGCGTTACTGTTTTGTTTCCCTGGGCGGTAATGGATTGTAAAGTCGAAGGGCTGCAGCGCCAAACTCCAGCGCAGCAGCCTGGCATTGTCCCCGGCCACACGGTTCAGCCGCACCAACGGGTTGTGATCTGTGAGTAAGGAAAAAGGTTGTCCTTACAGGTACGGCTGCAACTTTTTGAGGGCCCACACCACGGCCAGGCATTCTTTTTCAATGGCGGCGTAGCTTACTTCACGGGGCAACAACTTTAGGCTCATTAAGCTTCGGGGTGTCTAGTGGCGTAGTCCACCACGGTTAACATGTACCTCTTCCCGGAGGGACTGGGCTTTGGATAGTCACAGGGTTATCATCAGCGGGACCCATGGGAGCATAGGCAGAGACAAGGGGGGCCAAGTCATTTCCAAGGAGAACATCAGCAGGTAAGTCCTTCTTGACCCCCACATTCACAGGTCTAGCGCCCACTCCCCAATCCAAATGTACCCTGGCAACAGGTAGGCAGAACACAGTGCCCCCTGCTACCCTCACAGCCACAGTGTCTCCAGTGTGCTGTTTCTCAGACACCACGTTCTCTTGAAGCAAGGTCATGGTAGCACCAGTATCCCGTAGACCACTGACCTCCTTCCCATTCACTTTAACCCGTTGCCGGTTATTCCGGTGGGCAGCTTGCATGGGGTCTGCTTCATGTAGGCTGCCCCAGCATTCTGGCGCCTCTACGTAGCGGGCCGCAGGCTGAGGATTATGTGGGATTCCGCAGGCGGGTCTTCTACAGGACTGTGCTTGATTCGCTGCGTTTAGGGGACACTCTGGTCTTTTGTGCCCTAGTTGCTTACATCCAAAGCACCTAATAGGTTGTGAGTAGCCCCGCGAACTGAACCGGGCTCTCTGAGGGTAGTTCGTGGCCGGAGGCCGTGTGGTATAGTGGTGCGCCGGGGGCTGGTAACTGGCAGCTGCTGGGGTGACTGGGGGTCTGTACTCCACTCTAGCAGTGGGCAATCGGTATACCGCTCCCCCTGCCCCTCGTACTGCCACGGATCCGCCAGTGTGTGCTGTATCCGGCACCAAATGGGGAGCTATCAGGGTTAAAGTGGCTCCCGAATCCCGAAGTCCCTGGACCTCCTTCCCCTCTACGGTCACCAGCTGGCGGTGATGTTGCCGGTTATCGGTGGCCCGGACCGACATCACCTCATGCAGAATTCCCAGGGGTTCCTCGGCTTGGGTGCTCAACACCTCATGAGCGGCTGGCTCCGTTTGGTAATGGTGAGCAGCCGCCCTTGGGGCCAGGTTCTGTCTGACCTGGTTCCAAGCTTGTCTGCTCCGATTTTGGGTGCACTCACGTGCCATATGTCCCCACTGCTTGCAGGTGTGGCATTGTATATTCGCCCGTCCGTTGTATCGTGAGGGGGGTGGTGAATTCCCTGGGGCTGGGCGAAAAGGTGCCGCTGTGGGGTTGTTAGGCTGTAGTCCATGGTGCCTCCTGGCATCAAAATGCTGGTCTGCTAATCTGGCTGCTTCGGTTAAGGTGAGGGGTTTTCGATCTCTCACCCATTCTTGGGCTTCTGGGGACAAGCCGTTAAAGAATTGCTCCAACAGCATCAGTTGTCGCAATTCTTCCATGGTGGTAGCTTGGCTGGCCTGTATCCACCCTTGAGATGCTTGATCCAGCTTGTGGGCCCACTCTGCATGCGAGTCTCTTTCTGGCTTGCGCAGGCCTCTAAACTTGCGCCGGTATGCCTCTGGGGTAATGGCATATCTTTCCAAGATCGCTCTCTTCACTTTAGCGTAATCCTTGCTGTCCTCCCTGGGTACAGCGCGATACGCTTCCGCTGCCCTACCGGCTAGCTTGCCTGCTAGCACCGGCACCCATACGGACTGCTCCAAATCATGGAACTCGCACAGTCTCTCAAAATCCTGTAAATACCCATCGATCTCATCCTTCTCCTCACAAAACATTTTAAATGCATGGTATGGGATTTTGGGTCTTACTGGGTTGCTGAGTGCGTCCAAAATGGATTCTGCTCGGGAGGATGCATTTCGCGGACTGTGTGCCATCACGTACTTCTGCACATCTGCCATTACCACGGATAGCATATCCCGTGGTACAGGTTGGGGTAAAAATTCCAGCCTGGTCCTCATTTCCCTCTGGTATAGGGTCTCCTCCATGGCTGCTGGAGGCGTAGCGCTGCGAGCTCTGTCTCCCTCCATCAGCTCGGCAATTAATATAGCCTTGGGTTTGCTGCTGCCTATCTTTCCCCTGGCTTCTAGCAGTTCCTTTAACGTTTGTCTCTTTAGCTTAGAATAATCCATCTCCATTCACTTCGGTCCCTGGTACTCCTTCCATCTTAGTCAGTATTGAAGTAATCCCCCTCTTCCTGAGGTTACTGGCTTGTGTAGTTGCTCTTCTGGGCGATAAGGTTCATTCCGTCGCTTGCCACCAATTGTAACGGTACCAACAGGATACCAAGGGTTAACACCAGGGAACAATGTCCTGCATAGGGAATCAGCAATTCACAACCCAGCCAGTTTTCAGGTTTAAAACAGAATTACATTTATTTATTTAATGACAGTACACAATAGCTGAGGCTAGTAACCTTGTCGTTCAAGAATAGATTTTTAAAGTTGAACACAGTTAACTCCTTCAGTACTGACAGAAGGGTCTGTCACATCTACATAGCACACAATACAGCCTATAGACAACCTTTCTTACATTATAGTCCAGAAGTGGCTAGGTTTGCCACAGAGACTTTCAATCTTCCCCTCCACAGCTAACTGAAGTCACACGAGAATTCCTAGGGACCTTAGGTTTACCAACCTTGAACGAAAGCCAAATGAAGTGTCTAAGCAATCCCATAAATTCAAAATAATTAAGAAAGGCCATCGCCCAACTAAAAAAAGGTAAAGCCCAAGGCCCAGACAGGTTCACAGGACTCTTTTATAAAACTTTTGTTGACAATCTTGCCCCTCTATTACTTAAAACTTTTAATAATTTCGCCTCTACAGGGCAATGTCTTTGAGAATTCCTTGAGGCTGTTATCATCACCGTACCCAAACTAGCCAAAGATCCTTAGCTATGTAGCAGTTATAGGCCTATTTCGCTTATAAACACTGATATTAAGTTATACTCGAAAATATTAGCTATCACCTAGATTACAAGTTTTGCGTTGCAGCTTGTAACGCTGAAAATATGGCATTTTCAGTGTTAAAACGACACCGCAGCTATTACAAGTCTTGTCGGTATACTGTAGGTGTACCACACACCTTTTAGCCTGTAACGCAACGTCAGTCCCGCACACATAAAAATTATGTTTTTTCATGGGATTCCCATAGCGCCGGTATTACGAGTTTTGCGTTCGGGCTAAAAAGTGAGCGTTACAGCCTAAAATGACAAGATCTGTACTGCCATCTAAAGTCAGTAGTTTGTAGCATAAAACTCATAACTAAAGTGTTACAAAGTACACTAACACCCATAAACGATCTACTTACCCCTAAACCGAGGCCCTCCCACATCGCAAACACTATTACAAAGTTATTAACCCCTAATGTGCCGCTCCCAACATCACCGCCACTAAAATTTTTTATTAACGCCTATTCCGCCGCTCCCCGACATTGTCGCCACTATAATAAACTTATTAACCCCTAAACTGCCGCCCTCCTGCAACGCAAACACTATTTAAATATTAACACCTAATCTGCAGTCCGCCCACACTGCCGCTATAATAAACCTATTAACCCCTAAACTGCAAGCCCCCCACAATGAAATATACTAAAATAAACTATTAACCCCAAACCGAAAGCCCTCCCACAACAAAATAAACTAATTTAAACTAGTAACCCCTAAACCTAACGACCCCTTAACTTTATATTAAAATTACAATTTCCCTAGCTTAAATTCAATTAAATCTTACCTGTCAAATTAAAAAAATTAAACTATTATAATTATTAAACTAAATTTAAACTAACTACCAATTAAATAAAATTAAACTACCAATAAAAAAATCCTAACACTACTCTAAAAATTACAAAAACTATCTAATTACAAAAAATAAAAATGGCTAGATTACGAGTCTTGCGTTAGCCTTAAAAAGCAGCGTTGGCCGGTCCTAACGCTGCTTTTTAACGACCGCTGGTATTACGAGTCTTACAGGTGTACCGCTCACTTTTTTGACCAGACTCGGAAATACCGCAAATCCACTTACGTCAATTGTGTATCCTCTTTTTTCAATGGGACTTGCATAGTGCCGGTGTTACGAGTCTTCCAAAAAGTGAGCGGTACACCCTCTCCTGTCAAGCCTGGTACCGCATTTTAAAGTCAGTAGTTAAGAGTTTTACACTACAACGCCGTAGCATAAAACTCTTAACTAAAGTGCTAAAAAGTACACTAACACCCATAAACTACCTATTAACCCCTAAACCGAGCCCCCCCCACATCGCAAACACTTAAAAAAAAAATGTAACCCCTAATCTGCCGAACCGGACATCGCCGCCACTATAATAATAATAATGTCCCTAACATCGCCGACACCTACCTACATTTATTAACCCCTAATCTGCCTCCCCCAACGTCGCCGCCACTATATTAAAGTTATTAACTCCTAAATCTAAGTCTAACCCTAACCCTAACCCCCCTAACAAATATAATTTAAATAAATATAAATAAAATAACTGTCATTAACTAAATAATTCCTATTTAAAAGTAAATACTTACCTATAAAATAAACCCTAAGATAGCTTCAATATAACTAATAGTTACATTGTAGCTAGCTTAGGGTTTATTTTTATTTTACAGGCAATTTAATATTTATTTTAACTAGGTAGAATAGTTATCAAATAGTTATTAACTATTTAATAACTACCTAGCTAAAATAAAGACAAAAGTACCTGTAAAATAAAACCTAACCTAAGTTACAATTACACCTAACACTACCACTATAATTAAATTAATTCCCTAAATTAAATAAAATTATCTAAAGTACAAAAAAACCAAACACTAAACTACAGAAAATAATAAAAAAATTACAAGATTTCTAAACTAATTACACCTAATCTAACCCCCCTAACAAAATAAAGCCCTCCCAAATAAAAAAAGCCCAACCCTACACTAAATTACAAATAGCCCTTAAAAGGGCCTTTTGTGGGGCATTGCCCCAAAGTAATCAGCTCTTTTACCTCTAAAAAAATTTACAAATCCCCCCCAACATTAAAACCCACCACCCACACAATTAATCCTACTCTAAAACCCACCCAATCCCCCCTTAAAAAAACCTAACACTAACCCCCTAAAGATCACCCTACCGGCAGACGTCTTCATCCAACTGGGCAGAAGTGGTCCTCCACACGGGCAGAAGTCTTCATCCAAGTCGGGCAGAAGTGGTCCTCCAGACAGGCATCTTCTATCTTCATCCATCCGGCGCGGGTCCATCTTCAAGACATCTGACGCGGAGCATCCTCTTCTTCCGATGGCTACGACTGAATGAAGGTTCCTTTAAATGACGTCATCCAATATGGCGTCCCTTCAATTCCGATTGGCTGATAGAATTCTATCAGCCAATCGGAATTAAGGTAGAAAAAATCCTATTGGCTGATGCAATCAGCCAATAGGATTGAGTTTGCATTCTATTGGCTGATTGGAACAGGCAATAGAATGCAAGCTCAATCCTATTGGCTGATTGCATACTGAGCAACAGATATTGTACCTTGCTGAATGGACATGCTGGCAGCCAGTTTGTCTCCAGATTTTGGCGTTCCTTTTGTGCTCAAATTGGGATCCAGCTTTCCTTCTCCTCGGTATATCACCCTCAATGCAATGGGGCTGTAGAACGGTCTAATCAAGCTCTGGAACAGTTCCTCCATTGCTATGTCTCAGATCACCACAATAATTGGTCTGAACTGTTACCTTGGGCAGAGTTTGCTCGTAATAGTTCTATTAATGCTTCCTCCAAGTTATCCCCGTTCATGGCGAATTATGGGTTTCAACCATCCTTGTTGCCCGATTCATTCATGTCTCATGGTATTCCAGCTTCGGAGGAGCATCTCCAGCAACTCCGTTCCACATGGGTGCAGATTCAGGATTGCCTTCATCGTTCTATGCAGCGCCAAAAGTTCCAGGCTGATCGTAGGCGTCTGCCCACGCCTTTCTACCAGGTTGGTGAGCGAGTTTAGCTGTCCTCCCGCAACTTGAACCTTCGTATGCCTTCCAATAAATTGGCTCCCCGTTATGTTGGTCCTTTTCGAATACTCCGACGAGTTAATCCTGTGGCTTACGCTCTTGACCTTCCTCCTGCTATGTGCATCTTCAATGTTTTTCATGTCTCCCTCTTGAAACCATTGGTTTGTAATCGGTTTACCACTGTGTTGCCTCGTCCCTGTCCTATCTTTGTTGACAACCATGAGGAGTATGAGGTCAGCAGCATTATTGACTCTCGTATGTCCAGGGGCCGTGTACAGTATTTGGTTCACTGGAGGAGCTATGGTCCGGAGGAGCGTTCTTGGGTTCCCTCCTCTGATGTTCATGCTCCTGCCCTCCTCCGTGTCTTCCATGCTCGTTTCCCCAATAAGCCTTTTGTCCTCCCGCGGGGGAGGGGTCGTTGAGGGGAGGGTACTGTCAGGGTTTTTCCCTGTTGTGTTTGCCATGTGCTGCTGGCAGCCATTTTACTCACCTCGCTTCCTAACTATGGTGCATTGTGGGGGATGCTGCTCATTCCCTGCACTTCCTTTTATGGCCAAACTGGTGTGCATCATCCATGTGAGACAGGATGCAGTCTCAGAATGGTGATGTCATCACTTATTATTTAAAGGGCCTCTGTTCAGTATGCTTTGCATTTACGTTGTCTCAGACCTGTTTGTGAGAGTTCTTGTGTATTACCTGGCTGCCTGACGTCCTTCCTGGTTCCTGATCCCTGGCTTGTTCCTGACTCTGCTGTTTTCCTTGTTCCTGATTCCTGCTCGTCTGACTGCCAGCTCTGGTTTTGACTCCTGGCTTGTTATTTGACTTGTGGACTTTTTATTATTTTTTGCTATTAATAAAGGTGTGATTATTTTTGCACTTCTCGTCTCAGTCTGATTCCTGGCACCCTGACATTACGCAAAGGCTATGAATCCTGATGGTGCTAATAATCCACCTTTAGTTGCCATCATTGCCAGGATGGATGTACAGGATCACCGCTTGGATCAATTTGCACTAGCCCTGCAAACCCTGCTGACTCGCACTGCACATTTGGACCAAAGTGTCCCACAAGTTATGGCTGCTCCTGTTTTCGCTGCTGCACCTATGCCTACCAGGAGCATGTCCAGTTCTGCACCTCTACCTCAGCGATATGGAGGCGATCCTATTCAGTGCAGAGGGTTTTTGAACCAGGTGGGCATTTACTTTGAGATGTTACCTCAGGCGTTTCCCTCTGACAGAGCTAAGGTGGGATTTCTCATCTCGTTACTCTCTGACACAGCTCTTGCCTGTGCTAATCCCTTGTGGGAGACTAATAAACCTGTGATTTCAAATTACCCTGAATTTGTGGCCTCCTTTCGAAGGGTATTTGATGTTTCGGCTCGCTCCTCCTCTGCTGCTAAACGACTCATGGCTCCTCCTCTGCTGCTAAACGACTCATGTCCATTCAGCAAGGTACAAGATCTGTTGCTCAGTATGCTATTGAGTTCCGTATGCTTGCCGCAGAGGTAGGTTGGAACAATGAAGCCCTTGTTGCTGCCTTCTTTCATGGGCTCTCTGATGCGATTAAAGACGAAGTTGCTGCCAGAGATTTAGCAGAGGATCTCTAGGCATTGGTGTCTTTTTTTTATCCTAATTGACATCAGATTCAGAGAGAGGCCCTCTTTCAAGGAGCGCTTGCGGAAGCCTCCTGTTCCATTGTCTCCTATGTGTTCGTTCCCACCCATGCCTCCCTTTCCTCCCATGCCTCTGGGTCCCGAGTCACCAGGTACTGCTGAGCCGATGCAGTTGGGATTCACGCGTCTCTCCACGGCGGAGAGGGTCTTTAGGAGGAGGGAGGGGCTCTGCCTCTATTGTGGGTTACAGGGCCACCTTTTGAAGTATTGTCCTACACGGCCGGGAAACGCTCACACCTAAGGTCCTGTTGGGGGCAGACCTTGGGTGGTTTATCCTCGTCCCCAGAACCGCTTAAGGAGAAACCTTTGGTCTCGGTTGTCCTTTCCTGGGTGGACTCCTCCATAGTCACTCAGGCTCTTGTTGACTCCGTTGCTGCAGGCTATTTCATTGACAGTGCTTTTGTATCAAAGCACTCCATTCCTGTTTTGCCTCGGTCCGTTCTGCTTGCTATTGAGGCCATTGATGGCAGGCCCCTTCAGCCCGCACTAGTCACTCATGAAACTGCTCTATTGTCCATGGCTGTTGGGGCTCTCCAATTTGAAACCCTCCAGTTCCAGGTAATAAACTCTCCGCATTTTCCGGTTGTTCTGGGTTATCCCTGGCTCCAAAAGCACAATCCCAGTCTCGACTGGCGCAGGGACGAAATTTTTTAGTGGTCCCCGCAATGTATTTCCACTTGTCTTTGGAAACCAGTTAAAGTCTTGTGCACTTCTTCGGTATCTCAATTCCCAGAGGAGTTTTTGACAAGGTGCATGCTGGTACGTTGCCTTCTCACCGGTCTTATGATTGTGCCATAGACCTGCAAATCGGAGCCATTCCTCCTCGGGGCCGGGTGTACCCTCTGTCTGTTGCAGAGAATTGTGCTATGGAGGAGTATGTTGCCGATGCTTTGTCGCGGGGGATCATCCGCAAATCCTATTCTCCTGCAGGGGCTGGCTTCTTCTTTGTGAAGAAAAAGGGTGGCGAGTTAAGACCATGCATCGATTATAGGGGTCTTAATCGTCTTACCATTAAGAATGCTTAAGAATGCTTACCCTATTCTGCTCATTACGGAACTCTTTGACCGCCTCAAGGGAGCTAGGGTTTTTACTAAACTTGATTTGAGAGGAGCGTACAATCTTGTTAGAATTAAGGAGGGCCATGAATGGAAAACAGCATTTAACACCAGGAGCGGACATTATGAGTATCTTGTAATGCCCTTTGGCCTATGTAATGCTCCTGCTGTTTTTCAGGAATTTAGTAATGATGTCCTACGAGATATGACGGCCTGTTTTGTAAACTTGAGAAATGTGAGTTCCATCAGACTCAAGTAAACTTCCTAGGTTATGTTTTTATTATATCTCCGTGGCAGGGTTCTCCATGGATCCTGACAAGTTATCTGCAGTTCTGCAGTGGCCTCAGTTGGTCTTCGGTCTATTCAACGTTTTTTGGGGTTCGCCAATTACTATAGAAAGTTTATTAAAAACTTTTCTTCCTTGGTCAAACCTATCACAGACATGACCCCTAAAGAGAATGATCCACTCCATTGATCACCTACTGCCATTAAGGCCTTTCATAGTCTTAAGACTGCCTTTCCTGCCGCCCCAGTTCTGGCTCATCCTAACCCTGTCCTGCCTTTCGTTCTTGAGGTTGATGCGTCTGAGACTGGAGTAGGTGCCCTCTTGTCTCAACATCCTACGCCTGACGGTTCCTTGCATCCGTGTGGTTTCTTCTCTAAGAAATTGTCTCCAGCGGAGTGTAATTATGAAATTGGGAACAGGGAATTACTGGCCATAATTTTGGCACTCAAGGAATGGAGGCATCTTCTCAAGGGTACTAGCGTGCCAGTGCTCATTCTTATTGACCACAAGAATTTAACTTATCTATCTGAAGCAAAACGTTTGTCGCCCCGACAGGCCAGATGGATGCTATTTTTGTCTCGGTTTAATTATGTGGTCTCCTACCTGCCTGATAGTAAGAATGTTAGGGCTGATGCCCTCTCTCGACAATTTTCGCCTCTGTACAAGGAGGAGTCTGTACCTACTCCTGTTATACCTTCTGACCATATTTTGGCTACCATACATACTAATTTGACTTCTCCCTTGGGGGAGGAGATCCTGGCTGCACAAACCTATGCACCTCCTGAGAAACCTAGTTGTAAGTGTTTTGTTCCTGAGAATCTTCGAACTAAACTTTTGCACACTTACCACTATCTTAAAGCCGCAGGTCACCCAGACAAGAACCAAATAATTTGGTCTGTCACTCGACAATTCTGGTGGCCAGGTCTTCGTTCTGATGTTGCTGCATATGTTGCCTCCTGCTCAGTTTGTGCACAGAATAAGACTCCTCAACGTCTTCCTGTGGTCTTTTTCAACCTATTGCTAATGGTGAGCGTCCTTGGACACATCTTTCAATGGACTTCATTGTCGAGCTCCCTGTTTCCAATGGCAATACTGTTATCCTTATGGTGGTTGACCGTTTTTCTAAAATGTCACATTGCATTCCCTTGATGAAGTTGCCTACCGCTCAGGAGCTTGCTTCAATTTTTGCCCGGGAGGTCTTCTATTTACATGGGTTACCCAAGGAGATAGTGTTGGACTGGGGTAGCCAGTTTGCCTCAGATTTTGGCGTTCCTTTTGTGCTCAAATGGGGATCCAGCTTTCCTTCTCCTTGGCGTATCATCCTCAATCCAATGGGGCTGCGGAACGGTCTAATCAAGCTCTGGAACAGTTCCTCCATTGCTATGTCTCAGATCACCACAATAATTGGTCTGAACTGTTACCTTGGGCAGAGTTTGCTCATAATAGTGCTATTAATGCTTCCTCCAAGTTATCCCCGTTCATGGTGAATTATGGGTTTCAACCATCCTTGTTGCCCGATTCATTCATGTCTCAGGGTATTCACGCTTTGGAGGAGCATCTCAGGCAACTCCGTTCCTCGTGGGTGCAGATTCAGGATTGTCTTCATCGATCTATGCAGCGCCAAAAGTTCCAGGCTGATCATAGGCGTCTGCCCGTGCCTTCCTACCAGGTTTGTGAGAGAGTTTGGCTGTCCTCCCCCAACTTGAACCTTCATGTGCCTTCCAATAAATTGGCTCCCCGTTATGTTGGTCCTTTTCGAATACTCCGACGGGTTAATCCTGTGTCCTACGCTCTTGACCTTCCTCCTGCTGTGCGCATCACCGATATTTTTCATGTCTCCCTCTTGAAACTATTGGTTTGTAATCGGTTTACCACTGTGTTGCCTCATCCCCATCCTATCTTTGTTGACATCCATGAGGAGTATGAGGTTAGCAGCCTTCCATGCCTGTTTCCCCAATAAGCCTTTTGTCCTCACGTGGGGGAGGGGTCGTTGAGGGGAGGGTACTGTCAGGGTTTTTTCTCTGTTGTGTTTGCCATGTGCTGCTGGCAGCCATTTTACTCACCTCTCTTACTGACTATGGTGCATTGTGGGGGATGCTGCTCATTCCTTGCACTTCCTTTTATGGCCAGACTGGTGTGCATCATCCATGTGAGACAGGATGCAGTCTCAGAATTGTGATGTCATCACTAATTATTTAAAGGGCCTCTGTTCAGTATGCTTTGCTTTTGCGTTGTCTCAGACCTGTTTGTGAGAGTTCCTGTGTATTACCTGGCTGCCTGACGTCCTTCCTGGTTCCTGATCCTTGGCTTGTTCCTGACTCTGCTGTTTTCCTTATTGCTGATTCTGGCTCGTCTGACTATTCGCTTTGGCTCCTGACTCGGCTCATCTGACTACCTGCTCTGGTTTTGACTCCTGGCTTGTTATTTGACTTGTGGACTTTTTATTATTTTTTGCTATAAATAAAGGTATGATTATTTTTTCACTTCTCGTCTCAGTCTGATTCCTGGCACCCTGACAATCACAATCCTTGGAGGGATTTGACAAGGGCCAACACAGCCCCATTGGAGCCATCTGACAAGATGAAAGAGTCCATCACAGTCCTTGGAGGGAGTTGACAAGGGCAAACACAGCCCCATTGGAGCCATCTGACAAGGTGAAAGAGTGCATCAAAATCCTTGGAGGGAGTTGACAAGGGCCAACACAGCCCCATTGGAGCCATCTGACAAATTGAAAGAGTGCATCACAGTCCTTGGAGGGAGTTGACAAGGGCAAACAAAGGCCAACACAGCCCCATTGGAGCCATCTGACAAGGTGAAAGTGTGCAACAGGCACAACAACAAAATAAAAAAGGCAACAAATAACAAACATAGAACAACATGTGGATGGAGGAGTTAGTAGTGCTCCCTCGGGCCATCTCTGAATCCTCCACTTATGGGGCATCAGCTTCACCCTCATCGTCCTGTGCATTTCCAGCTGCATCTTCATGCCTTGTGCGTTCTATAAGCAAGCTAAGAAGACACAGCTGGAGACGCACTGTGTCATGGATCCTTCCCAGCAACTGAGTGTGACCCAGCATGGTCTGCTCTATGCAGGCTAGAGCCTCTAGCGTTAACCATGCTGAGTCACAACCTAAACAAAAATTAAAAATAAAAATTAGCAACAATTACAGAACATAATAAAAAGAGAGCAAAGAGACATTGTAATAATTACACAAAAAAATCATAATTAAATATGCTAGATATAAGATTGATACATTAAATATGTTCTTCAGAGATAAACCATTAAGGTATTAAGTCAAATCAAAACCCTATCAATCTTGAAACAAATATTTCTTTGGTTTATGACACACTGTGAAAATGGCAGTGATACCAACTCAAAAATATTGGCATATATTCATAATAGATATCCAACATCTAGTCAATATCATTTAGATATTAGAAAATGTGGATGTTGATTTAACAAAATGAAGATCAGAAACATTTACTTTAATCAAATAAAGAAGATGTTTATAAAAAACATTTTCTATTCAAATTCAATTTATGTATAATTAGATCAGTATAATGTCCCTTTAAGAAAGTATGTTCTAATGTGGATTTGCAATGATACTTACATTGGTGGCTGGGAAGGACAATCCGACACCCAGAACAATGAAGGTGGGGACTGTGGTAGAAGTCTTGAGGGGGAGGGATGGATGGAGGGATGGGGCGAGGTGGGGTATTGTGCTGCCGCTCCGGGGGGACCTGCACAGCTAGGGAGTCAGGGGCCTGGTGAGTTGGAGGCTATGCAGGTGGGGGAGCTTGACGGGTGGCAAAACGGGGAGAGCGGCGAGGGGGGGCAAGGGCTCTTTCAACATTATTTAAAGTCAGCATTCTTGTTCTCCGAAAATATTTAGACAAAGTCACAATAATGACTATGTTTTAAGTAATTGATTGTTTTGAATCAAATATAATTAATAATTTTGAAAGTCAACATTATGTGCTAATATTTATGATTTGATAATATATTTATCTTTTGGACAATATTTTTGTATGCATGTATGCATTTGAGATAGAAATGCAAGAGTTCTTTTAGACACATGCCGTGTGCTTGTTTTTGAAAATACAACAATTGAATAATATGGGAGTGTGTAATATGATCAAATTTAAATGGCCACTACACATAGCCTTTGAAACTAGGTAAACCCTGATTTACATATCTATTTCAGTGATTGCCTTTGTAATCTTAAATTGACTAATTTGAAGCTTGATGCTTTAAACAATTACTATTCTGAATATATACACAGTAGATACTACCGTTCATATTAAATATTCAGAATATAATCTTCTATATCTGATCTTAAATTGAATATTTTATTGTAATCTATCTTTTACATTAGGATTAAATGTATGTCATCCCAATATTAATAGACACATTCTGAAATGCATGCTATATTTCTGAGGAATATTAATGTTTGTTTGATTGAAATGGACAGTCTACACATAACTTTTTTGGAAAAATCTTTACATATCATACATCATAAAATTAAATGCATTAATTTCAATATGATTATGTTTGATGTGGTTTTGAAGTTCTAAACAATAATGACATAATGCTATGGCCTGTATCTATGCACTCAGATGAATAGAAATGACTGTCTGTACAATCAGAAGATGCTTATTGTGGGTTTGCATGGAATATGCATGTGACATCATGATGTCTGTCATTATTTACAAATCATACATAAATTTAATTAAAAATTAAAAAAAATATGCTCATGCGGCATGATATATAAAGGGGGGGCAGGAGGGTATTTTAAAAATAATGGAATAAGATATTTTAAATGGACAAAGCTGTAGACTTTAGTTTTTGTCAAGAGTGTGATTTGTAAACAATAATACATGTTAGATACATGTTATATATATATTTGACATACCATCAGACTCCAAGGGAGCCACTTCCTCCTCCATCTCACATGTTGTTCCAGCAATAACTGTAAAACATAATATGTTGTGTACATGTCAAAATCAAATATTATAAGATATGTTACTGGCGCTCAAGGACACACATCAATGTTGCATTAAAGAGGTACGGAACCAAAGTTAGGAATTAATAACATCATTTTGATGGAGCATGCAAATTAACTAAGATTTGTAATTATCGATGAGTAAAAATTTGATTTTAGTGTCTGTATTTTGAAAACATTCACAAAAGCTAAGTACATGGAACATTTAAGAGTTCTCATGTGTGTATCACTTGAAGATTGTTGTCTAAATTATTACTAAATATAAACATGTACTAGCCATGTTCTGAAGCACAAAGGTGTATACTAAGAAGCTTTAAGATCTTAATCTTAAAATAAAAAAAGAATATATATATCATCAGAGGAGTATATTATCTTTTTAATTCAAATGGAATGCTTCATCAGAATCATGTTCAGAATATGTATGTCAGGGTGCCAGGAATCAGACTGAGACAAGAAGTGCAAAAATAATCACACCTTTATTAATAGCAAAAAATAATAAAAAGTCCACAAGTCAAATAACAAACCAGGAATCAAAAACAGAATTGGTAGTCAGACGAGCTGAGTCAGGAGCCAAAGCGAATAGTCAGACGAGCCAGAATCAGGAACAAGGAGAACAGCAGAGTCAGGAACAAGCCAGGGATCAGGAACCAGGAGGGACATCAGACAGCCAGGTAATACACAGGAGCTCTCACAAACAGGTCTGAGACAATGCAAGGGCAAAGCATACTGAACAGAGGCCCTTTAAATAATAAGTGATGACATCACAATTCTGAGACTGCATCCTGTCCCACACGGATGATGTACACCAGTCTGGCCATAAAAGGAAGTGCAGGAAATGAGCAGCATCACACAGTATGCACAAGAGTCAGGAAGAGAGGTGAGTAAAATGGCTGCCAGCAGCACATGGCAAACAGATCAGGGAAAAAACCCTGACAATTTATGATAAATACACCTTTAATGACATATGAATGAGTCGATGGACTTACCAGAAGCCTGCAAAGGCAGGTCACTATTGGTTAAAAAGAAGAAGAGAAGAGGCGCCAAATGGTGTGTATCGTTTAAACTGCAGAAGGCCAAGCCCCCAAATAGATCTTACTTACAAGATTTCCAGCACTTGAGAAGTGCCACATATGCCTTCTGAACTATTTGCAGCCGTCCAGCTAGCTGTAATTGGGCCAATGTTGCTTCAGTGTTAAGCTGTGCAAGACAAAAACACACAAAAGTGCCACAATAGTGTGTATCAGTGAGAACACTAACCAATGCGCAAATATTGAAATGTACTCACGAGATGTAGGGCACTTGAGAAGTGCTACAAAAGCCTCCTGGGCACTTATCAGCTGTCCAGATCACTGTATTCACAGGTAATCCTCTGGGTTAAAGTGTTGGGTTCACAGTGGCTTCAAAAAGCAACTTGGGATACAGACTCCAGTCAGTAAAAAAATCAGTGCATAAATGGCAGAAAATAAATTACCAAAAATGCCGTGCTACTAGTAAAATATAAAATGTTTAATAAAAACAATTATCACAACGCGTTTCCCGGTTACTAAGACCGTTTCCTCAGGTGTGTATTAAGATACTAAGTAGCACAATTTTATAGCCCATGTCGGCGTCTACCCCGACACAGAGCGCATGCGTGAGCAACTTCTAACCCGTATAACCAATCAGCATCATTCGAAAAACCGGCTAAGTGTTGATAGGTCTCTAGACTGGAGGCTTGGTTTATCAAGCCTTAATTTTAGCCAATAGGCCAATGATAAGTTTATATCCAATGTCTGATCCATTGATATCACTTGTGGGGTTTAAAAATATATATATATATTATGCTTATATATATTATGCATGTAAATGCCCCTAGTGATAGTATTTATGCGTTACCCTTCCTAGATTAATATGCAATTTTCAATATATATATAGAGGTTTTTTTGAATGCTTACCCTTCCTAGATTAATATGCAATTAGGTCACTATTGGTGCTGGATCCCTCTGGGCTCGTCACAATAACTAGTTCTATTAATGATATTAAAATGTATTAGTGAACACAGTTTGGACATCACTAAATCACATTAGTCTAAAATATTCAAAATAATATACTTCGAAATTTGAAGATTAGAGCACTAATATGAACAATAAATTTATGAGTTCATCAAGGTAATTGTAAAGAAAATGATGTCTTTCACATATGTTGGATTTCTTACTATATTAGACAGCCAATTCTTCTCATATGAATCAATGGCATATATAAATATAACTATTGATCCCTGTTTTAAAAATAATACACACACACACAACACTTTGAATAACAACTGGTTAAAAATAGAACCGAATCCATGTGGCACATAGATCCATTTGTGCAATGTACAGTAATCTGTTTTAGGACACAACACATATTGATTACAATGCAAAACATAAGATATTTGTAAAACTATGTCATCATGGTGCTGTTAGAATATGCTAATATATATATATAAAGGTAGTCCAAGAGTGAGAGATGTGATTTAGATATCAATATTGTTTCATCAAAACAGTGTACGGATTAATGAAGATATTATTTATTAAAGGGACACTAAACACAAGTTTTTTACTTCGTGATTCAGATAGAGCATGCAATTTTAAGCAACTTTCCAATTTACTCCTATTATCAATTTGTCCTTTTTCTATTGCTTTCTTTCTTTGACAAATAAGGCAGCTAAACTATTTTTGGGTTCAGAACCATGGAAAGCACTTGTTTATTGGTTGGTGAATGTATCCACCAATCAGCAAGAACAACACAGGTTGTTCACCAAAAATGGGCCGTCATCTAAACTTACATTCTTTCATTTCAAATAAAGATACCAAAAGAATGAAGACAATTTGATTATAGGAGTAAATGAGAAAGTGTATTAATATTGCATGCGCTATCTGAATGACAAAAGACATATTTTTTGTTCAGTGTCCCTTTAATATTCAATCTTAAAATATCTTTATTTTACAATGTCACTGAATTGTCTAGTCCATACAGTATGTTGATGTAATGAATGGGGTGGAGCATGCAATTACAATCAAATAAATAATTTCAGGATATCATCAAGAATCTTTAATTATCCTTCTCTCTTAAAGGGACATGAAACTCCAAATGTGTAATTGTATTAATTTCCATGATTCAAATCCAGACTGTGATTCTAAAAAGCTTTCAAATATACTTATTTCTTCTATTTTGCTTTATAGTCTTTTTTTAAAGGAGCAACTATGCCCTACTGTTATCGGAAGACATGTGTTAAACCAATGAAAATAGGCAATTTTGTGCATCAACCAATCAGCAGGTTACTCCCAGTAATGCATTGCTGCTCCTGAGCCTACCTAGATATGCTTTTCAAATAAGGATAACAATAGACTGAAGCGATTTAGATAATATCATTAAATTTGAAAAAAATAAAATAAAATCACATGTTGTGTCTAAATCCTAAATGTAAAATGTTGGTTTTTATGTCCCTTTAATGATAGGACGAAAATATCAAAGCATATGAGATGTATATTTCTATAATCTGCACATATGTAAAAATGTGTTATTGTTGTCTAAATGTAGCAAAAAAATGTCAAGCACTACCCAGGGGCAGAATAAAAAATGACCATGACCCTAAGATTACATTAAAATGAAGATATCAAGAATAGAAGGAATATCTTAAAATACTCATAAATTGAGATTTGTATTTCAATAGAATCCCAACTCTGATTCGTGATTCTTATTTTAAAATAACAAGAAAAGAGAATTAGAGTATTCATATTAATATAGATCAAGGTGAATGGATTATGTAATGTTATGTCAAAGTTTGTAAGACAAAGTTAAATTAAAATGAGACATACCACACAGTGACAAACCCGGGCTTGAGGTTCCAGCACCAACATCCATATCTGTAAAATATTCAATCAGGATTGGATATCATTAATACAAATCAGGCCATGGACACAAAAAAACAGTTGTTTTTTTTCTAATTGACAAACTAAAATTATATTTGTATTCACGTGAGTTCATTGTTTCCTAAATTAATTTATAAATAAAGAGATCATCTATTCTTATTTTCAATCTTTTATGTTGTTGACTGTCTATTTAAGTCATTTTGTGTCTTCTTGCATTGTCATCAATTGACAGACATTGTTAAATTTTTATTTATATCTTGCTAGTATAGCTTTTATAATGTCGAAGATTGTAAATAAGGATACTGTATTCTTCACATATATACTAATTCACGTATACATTTGACCAACATGTCTAAAGTTATGCCACTGTTACAGCAAACACATGTTCACGTGTGTGCAAAATTCTAATTTTCATGATCATTGCGCAATGATTCAAAGTGGAATTGTGCATCCGTGATTTGACCAACATGTCTAAGGTTAGGCCTCTGTTACAGCAAACACATGTTCACGTGTGTGCGCAATTCTATCTTTCGTGATCATTGCGCAATGATTCAAAGCGGAATTGCATATCCGTGATTTGACCAACATGTCTAAAGTTAGGCGACTGTTACAGCAAACACATATTCACGTGTGTGTGCGCAATTCTATCTTTTGTGATCATTGCGCAATGATTCAAAGCGGAATTGCGCATCCGTGATTTGACCATCATGTCTAAAGTTAGGCCACTGTTACAGCAAACACATGTTCACGTGTGTGCGCAATTCTATCTTTCGTGATCATTGCGCAATGATTCAAAGCGGAATTGCGCATCCGTGATTTGACCAACATATCTAA
Source organism: Bombina bombina (assembly GCF_027579735.1). Classification (NCBI taxonomy): domain Eukaryota; kingdom Metazoa; phylum Chordata; class Amphibia; order Anura; family Bombinatoridae; genus Bombina; species Bombina bombina. The sequence continues at coordinate 31,581,552 of NC_069510.1, read as the reverse complement.
AGTTAGGCCACTGTTACAGCAAACACATGTTCACGTGTATGCGCAATTCTATCTTTCATGATCATTGCGCAATGATTCAAAGCGGAATTGCGCATCCATGATTCAGAATTGATTTGGATATAGTAGTGTGATGAGTATCATTTCTAAAGGCTTCAAATATATTTCAAATTGGCTGTATTACGAGATTCCAATCGTATATTTGTTAATATTGAATGATAACAATAAATATTTAGAACTGTGGTATGATTTGATAGTCAATGTATGAAATGGCGGATGATAGGGATTTCACGGATGCGCAATTTCATTTTCGCTCTGTGACACATTCTGGAGAGCGCAAGAAACATCATTCCTATTTCATGTGTGACGAATCAAAATTCAGATATCTAAACATCATATGTAGCGTGTGTTGTGAGAGCTATATAGGTTGAATATATGACTATATACACATTGCTTAAATATATACTCAAATATTAATATATTATATGAAGTCTGATATTTACCTGGTTCAGCCTCTAGATTTTCTTCTCCCGGTTGGAGAAGCAGCTGCACTGGCCTCCGGGTCGGGACTTTCTGATCCAGCAGCTGGGAGGGAAGAAGAAGTTGAGGAGCGAGCGGATCTAAATCTTTTGGGGACCCGGAGATTGAGGAGGAGCAATAAAGTCACCTCATATGGTTGCAGGTACAGTTTCCGTGGGGGTGGATCCTGCATTCCATCCCTCCAATGGGCTTTTACCCACTCCTTTATGAGGGTGACTTTATTGCTTAGCCGCAACCTCATATTCCCGAACCTCCGCATGATTTGATCCGAGGTCCTCTGGATGCCACACAGCAAATTAACATCATTGGTGATAGACGACCAGAGGGCCTTCCTAATACTCTGCTTCGTCAACTTCTTCTTGTTTCCAAACAGCTGCGGATAGAAGTCCTCAACGGCATTGACCAGTGCTGCACTCTCCAACCGTGAGAACCTGGGAGACGTCATGCCTGCTAGATTTTCGGATATATTATATATATAAATTAAAAGTAAAAACAGCATGCGAAAAAGGATCTGGTGTATATCCCAGTAGCTTCACAGCAGCATAAAAAGCCAGCACCAGCAAGTAAATCAATCACCAATTATTTGAATAAATACATAACGTTTCGGCCCCAGCAAGGAAGCCTTGGTCACATGAAGACAGATCACCCCAGACAAGCATATAAATTATATATATATATATAATGTACGCCAGCAGAGAACTGACAAAAATAGCAACGTGTAATGGACTTTTATATGGTGAAGTAAACAGGATATGCACCATGGGACATGGTATCTGTACATCTGATTCGATAAAATTTAGTAATTTTGGAAAATAGTAAACATTGAATGTATTTATTGTTTATTAAAGAAATATCATGACTTATAGGCCTCTATTTAACAAAGTCTCTGGCGGACCTGATCCGACATTGCGGATCAGGTCCGCCAGACCTCGATGAATGCGGAGAGCAATACGCTCTCTGTATTCAGCATTGCAACAGCAGCTCACAAGAGCTGCTGGTGCAACGCCGCCCCCTACAGACTTGCGGCCAATGGGCCGCCAGCAGGGAGGTGTCAATCAACCTGATCGTACTTGATCGGGTTGATTTCTGGTGATGTCTGTCCTCCTGCTCAGAGCAGGCGGACAGGTTATGGAGCAGCGGTCTTTGTGACTGCTGCTTCATAACTGCTGTTTCTGGCGAGTCTGAAGACTCGACAGAAACAAGGGCCATCAAGCTCCTTTCATAGCTTGATAGATAGGCCCCATTGTGTAGTATTGACATTGCTCTATTAAATGTATTTATAATGCACATCAATTGTGTGCTAGTGCGTGGCATTATACTAGTATTTTTAAAGATGCAAATCTCGTGTTGCCAGATACGTTTCCCACATTATATTTGTGAAATGCGTAATTTGTATTTATAATGGATGGAACTTGGATAATCTGTTTATAAATAATAAAATACACGTTTGTTCATTATTAGTAAATAAACCTCAAGCTTGTATTTGTCTGAACTGCTCACTAGTGATGTTGCGGACTTAAAATTTTCCGTTCGCGAATGGCGAACGCGAACGTCTGCAAATGTTTGCGAACCGGGGGAACCGCCATTGATTTCAATAGGCTGGCAAACTTTAAAACCCACAGGGACTCTTTCTGGCCACAATAGTGATGGAAAAGTTGTTATTTTTTTTAAATGTACACTTACACTACTATTAAACAAGATATGAGTGGTGGCACTGGGCGAGTGGGCCCAGTATAAGCTGTGAGCCTGAAACAAAAAAGCAGACTGATGTTTCACAGTCCAAAAAGTTTTTTTTGTTTTTAAATGTACACTTACACTACTATTAAACAAGATATCAGTGTTGGCACTGGGCAAGTGGGCCCAGTATAAGCTGTGAGCCTGAAACAAAAAGCAGACTGATGTTTCACAGTCCAAAAAGTTTTTTTTGTTTTTAAATGTACTTACACTACTATTAAACAAGATATGAGTGGTGGCACTGGGCAAGTGGGCACAGTATACGCTGTGAGCCTGACACAAAAAAAGCAGACTGATGTTTCACAGTCCAAAAAGTTTTTTGTTTTTAAATTTACACTACTGTTACACCAGATATGAGTGGTAGCACTGGGCAAGTGGGCACAGTATACGCTGTGAGCCTGGCACACACGCTGCCAGGCAGGCAACTGCAATTAGATTACACAAGCAGACTGATGTTTCACAGTCAAAAAAGTTTTTTTTTTGTAAATTTACACTACTGTTACACCAGATATGAGTGGTGGCACTGGGCAAGTGGGCACAGTATACGCTGTGAGCCTGGCACACACGCTGGCAGGCAACTGCAATTAGATTACACTAGCAGACTGATGTTTCACAGTCGAAAAAGTTTTTTTTTTTTAAATTTACACTACTGTTACACCAGATATGAGTGGTGGCACTGGGCAAGTGGGCCTGGCACACACGCTGGCAGGCAGGCAACTGCAATTAGATTACACAAGCAGACTGATGTTTCACAGTCAAAAAAGTTTTTTTTTTTTAAATTTACACTACTGTTACACCAGATATGAGTGGTGGCACTGGGCAAGTGGGCCTGGCACACATGCTGGCAGGCAACTGCAATTAGATTACACAAGCAGACTGATGTTTCACTGTCAAAAATTTTTTTTTTAAATTTACACTACTGTTACACTAGATATGAGTGGGGGCACTGGGCAACTGGGCCTGGCACACACGCTGGCAGGCAGGCAACTGCAATTAGATTACACTAGCAGACTGATGTTTCACAGTCAAAAAAGGTTGTTTTTTTTAAATTTACACTACTGTTACACCAGATATGAGTGGTGGCACTGGGCAAGTGGCTTGGCTGGCAGGCAGGCAACTGCAATTAGATTACACAGGGAAAAAAAATGATGTTCTAGCCCTAAAAAGGGCTTTTTGGGGTGCTGTCCTTACAGCAGAGATCAGATGAGTCCTTCCCTATTAAATCACCAGCAGCTACACTGTCCCTGCTCTCACTAACAATGCAGCTTCCAAATGAATCTAAAATGGCTGTTGTTCAGGAGCTGGGAGGGTCTGGGAGGGAGGGTCTGCTGCTGATTGGCTGGTATGTGTCTGCAGACTGTGAGATACAGGGTCAAAGTTTACTCAATGATGACGAATAGGGGGCAGATCGAACATCGCATATGTTCTCCCGCTGCGGCGAACGCAAACACGTTATGTTCGCCGGGAACTATTCGCTGGCGAACTATTCGCGACATCACTACTGCTCACATATGTTATTAGGCAACTGCGTTTTTATTTTTAAAGGGACATTAGACCCAAATATTTTGTTTCATGATCCAGAGAGAGAATACAGTTTTAAAAATTAAAATGTAACTCGATCAATTTATATTATTCTTTAGATATCCTTTACAGAAGAGATAGCAATGCACATGGTTGAGCCAATCACACAAGGCATCTCTGTGCATCCACCAGTCTTCAGCTACTGAGCATATCTAGATATGGTTGTAAAGGAAAGTATATCAAAATAATGAAGGAAATTCAATTATATAAGTACATTTTAATGTTTAAAAATATATATTATTTAGGAATCCTGAAAGAAACGCTTTTGAATTACCGTCCCTTTAATGAGCTAATATGCAATCTTTAAATTTATCTAAATACATCTGTCTAAACATTGTAAATATGCATTGTTGCCCACCCACAAATAAGTAGATATTTCCCAGTAATGCTTTGCTGATCCTAAACCTATGCATCCCCATTTCTCAAACTTAGAATAACATGAGAATAAAGCATATTTGTATTACCTTCTGTATTGTTTGCCCCACTGTGAATAAAATATCTTCCAATGGCTGTATTTATACAGCTTTACCTTAAAGGGATATTAAGCTATATGTTATTTCTTGATTTGGATGGATAATACGATGTTTAAAAATCATCTAATTTGTCCATACATTGTTTATACTTACCATCTGATATTGTCTTTGAAAACCAGGTGGCGAAGTCATTACAGGACCCAATGCCAGAATCATCTGATGTATAAATTACCTATGATAATAATAATATTCAATTATATTTTTTTTAAATAATTTTTTGAACAATCCTAACATGTTTGCACAATTCTCTACTTCTCATTTCCCTAAAATTCACACATAATCGCAATGCTAGTATATAACTTCTAGTATTTACCGTCTGAAGTGACGGTTGATGATGTTTGCTCTGACATTGTGCCCCTCGTCCCGGAATGGCCCTTCTAGAACAGGGTCATCCTCCTCATCTTGGAAGGAGTCTTGGGGCGCCTGGATGGCCGGCAGCATCCCAGCCCTCTGAGCAATGTTATGCAGGGCGCTGCAGGCTATAACGATCTTCGCCACCTTACTAGGGCTGTATTGGAGGGCTCCTCCAGACCTGTCTAGGCATCCTAATCGCATTTTGAGGAGCCCAAACATCCTCTCCACTACAGCCCTAGTCCACTTGTGTGCCCGATTGTAGCGCTCCTGGGCCTCATCCGTGGGGTTACGCAACGGCGTAATGAGCCAAGGCCGGCTCATGTAACCCGAATCACCTATAAATAATGAACATAACAAAATGTCAAATATTAAAAATATCAGTCAAAATATTATATTAAAATACTATTCATTTGTGTACACGAAAATCTCATAAAATAGACATTTGCTGAAAGACAATTAGATGGTTGAAGCGCATCCTAGAGCTGCCCATTTAAGCTAGGACATGCTACATATGCGTATTTCGCATAAACAAGACATTTGCTAAAAGAGAAAGAAATGGTTAAATTGCATCCTAGAGCTGCCCATTTCAGCTAAGACATGCTACATATCTGTTTGGAGCTAAAACTAGACATTTGCGGAAAGAGACAATTAAATGGTTAAAGCGCATTCTATATCTGCCCATTTAAGCTAGGACATGCTACATATGCGTATTTCGCATAAACAAGATATTTGCTAAAAGAGAAAGAAATGGTTAAATTGCATCCTAGAGCTGCCCATTTAAGCTAAGACATGCTACATATCTGTTTGGAGCTAAAACTAGACATTTGCGGAAAGAGACAATTAAATGGTTAAAGCACGTTCTATAGCTGCCCATTTAAGCTAGGACATGCAACATATGCCTATTTCGCATTAAACGAGATATTTGCTAAAAGAGAAAGAAATGGTTAAATTGCATCCTAGAGCTGCCCATTTAAGCTAAGACATGCTACATATCTGTTTGGAGCTAAAACTAGACATTTGCGGAAAGAGACAATTAAATGGTTAAAGCGCATTCTATATCTGCTCATTTAAGCTAGGACATGCTACATATCTGTTTGGAGCTAAAACTATACATTTGGGGAAAGAGACAATTAAATGGTTAAAGCGCATTCTATAGCTGCCCATTTAAGCTAAGACATGCTACATATCTGTTTGGAGCTAAAACTAAACATTTGCGGAAATCGAGAATTAAATGGTTAAAGCGCATTCTATAGCTGCCCATTTAAGCTAGGACATGCTACATATGCGTATTTCGCATAAACGAGACATTTGCTAAAAGAGAAACAAATGGTTAATTTGCATCCGATAGCTACAGATTTTGCACATTACACAAACACAATTGTTTTTGAAAATTACAGTGGCTATTGTCTAACTAATTAACCATGTTGTGCACAAGTACTCACCAACGAGCCACCCATGGGGAAACTGTCTGGCCTCAAACTGCTGCCACAGGGACAACTGTCTGAGGATGCAGGGATTATGACAAGCCCCGCCGAAATTTGCACACACCTGCATAATCCGTATCCGTGTGTCGCAAACAAACTGCACGTTCAGACTATGGAAGTGTTTGCGATTTCGGAAGGGCAAGTCATCTTCTGGAGCACGCAGCGCAATGTGGGTGCAATCTATTGCTCCCAAGAAATTTGGAATTCGAGATATTGCAAAGAATTCCCTCTTCAGGCGCCTCCAATCACCATCATTTTGAGGGAATCCTATGTAACGCTTACTGACTCGTACCATGGCATCCAGAAAGTTGTCAAAATCCACAGAGAAGGTACCCTGAGGCAGCCCATGCATGTACCCCTCTCCGGATTGAAAACTTCCGGAGGCCAGGACGTGTATGCAACTTAGCATCTTAGTCATGCCAGGGATTGCAGTCCGCATACGTCTACGTGGCTCCATATGAGGTTTAAGTACATCGCAAAGGCTAATGAGATATTCACGATTGAGCTTTTACTTGTCATAAACCTCAAAGTCACTCATGTTATCCAAGGTGGGCCTCACCCTGTGAACAGGAGGACCTCTAACCAGACGAGCCCTTTGTCTCTCTTGAAAACGCTGAGCCCGCCTGATTCTATTGAACACCACTCGTGCAACAGCACCAGCAGCAACTAAATGCGGATCAACCATATTTGCCAAGCTAAGCAGCACAAAGCCAAACAGCAGAGCAAACACACAAGGAGTAACAAGGTATGCAAAAACACAAAAGCGATTTGATACAATGTCAATCACAAGGGACGCTTTGGCCATGTTGTTTGGGGGATTTATAGTGCAATATGTCCAATGGTAGCATGTTCGGAATGATTTCTGATTGTATACACTTGATTGTATGTGAGCAGCGCGAATGCTTTCAAAGTGGGCGTTTTTTTTTAGGTGTTTGCTGAAATTTTGTTTCCCCCCAATGTATCGAAATGTGAAAGTGTAAAATATAAAATATACAGTGCATCTTCGTAATGTTTGTTCATATGCGTAATAAATACTTATTAAACGCGATCTTATAGTAAAAAGCACACGTCCACGCTAACATGAATGAAAGTGCATAGTTGTGTATAATGTGCATAGACATGGCATAGAATCTGATCGCTTAATGTTGCTGCAATATTGTATAAAAACGATAAAGTAACTGCTGACATTTGTAATCTTCTATATATAAGTGATTGGCAAGATGTCAATATTTTACGTGTCCCATTGAAATCGCAATAATAATGAAGATCTTCCGGCTGACATCTGTAGTATTCTATATATAAGTGATTTGCGAGATGTCAATATTGTACACGTTTAATTAAAATCCCTATAATAATGATCTTCCAAACTCTCGTTTACGTATATGTAGTATTGTAGTATTGAGTGAGAAACTTCTGAAAGGGGCGGTACAGTCCCAAAGCTGTAATCTGTATAATTGAAGCTTATAATGATGTTATCATATTAGCAAACTGCCTGTCTAGTTTGCAAATCCTCATTCTGCTGTTGTATTTTACAACATTCTTATTGTGTGCTGATTCAAATATAAATGTGTGCTTTGTTGTTGCGTGATGCGTGTGATGTACATATACGTATGTATTGTGATTCTCTCCCACATATGCTGACTTATATGAAGCAGTATAGCATTGTTGTTCCTTCCAAAAAAGTGACAGCTCTAATATTTTCTAATGATCTGTTCTTATTGTACGTAATTCCTAATGGTATATTATGAGTGAATCGTGATGTTAAAGGGACACTAAATCCATATTTTATGTTTTGTGATTCCGAGAGAGAATCCAATGTTAAGCAACCTTCCAATGTAGTTGTATGATGTAAATGTGTTCATTGTTTATATGTGTTTTTTGGCCAGAATATCAATGCACATGTATGAGTCAATGACAAAAGGCATGTATGTGCATCCATCAATGATCATGTGTTGAGCCTATGTAGATATGCTGTTCATCCAAGCATATGAGTTGAATAAATGAAATGTTATAATAGAGGTAAATGAGGCGTGTTTACAATTGCCTACTGTTTGTGAATAATGAAATGTAATAATAATTTTTCTGTCCGTTTAAATATGATGTAATTTTTCAAACCGATTTCGTATTGCTGATGGTGATTTGTAGTTGATGTAATGTAATTTCCTTTTAAGATTTTGATGTTGTAGTGAAGTTCACACAAGTAAAAGCCATAACTCCATAGGGAAATAGTAATTTCTTGATCTATTTGTCATAGCGGGACTAATGCAAGAAAGAATGAGTTAGTTCCACAATTGTAACGCTGGTATTATGAATTTTCAAGTCTACGCATTTTGCGTGCGTTAGGTAAATCTGCCTGTCGCGTGCACGATCACGTCTTCCCCATAGAAGTCAATGGAGGAGAAAAACTTGTTGAGAAATAAAATCCAACACTTGTTTTGAGCGTAAAGTGAGTGACGTCATGTGAAAAAGTAGCTAAATCGTGTTTATTTCCTAATTAAAATCTGTTTTGCGTAGGTAATGTGCTGTATATTGTTTTTATGTATTGATTAGTGTATGTATGTGATAATATTTGTTGTTAGATGTAGCTAAATGAGTGTATGTTCCCGTCAGTCTATGTAAGTCAATGGAAAATGGATTTGTGTGGCTTTTTTTTCAAACACCCGAGATCTCGTAACTTTGATCCGTTCTATTTTGACATGAAAATGTAAAATCTAAAAAATAAATATTGTGTAGTGTTTGTATGAGTGTAATGAGTGTAAGTGTAGTTTGTGTAATGTTTTTGAAGTGATTCGTGGATGTTTTTTTAGCGGTATATGATAAACTACTGGGTCTGGGTTTACGTTATTGATTTGAGCGGAGGTGGTTATTTTTGTGGCGTTACATAAACTCGTAATAGCAGCGGTAGTGAAAAAACAGCGTTAGGACCTGTTAACGCTGCTCGTTCAGCTTACTGCAAAACTCGTAATCTAGCCGTTTGTTTTTTTTTTCTAATGATAGTTTTTATTACTTTTTGTAATGGTAGGTTTTAGTGTAAGGCAGGGTTTTATTTCACAGGTATGTTTGTATTTATTTTAACTATGTAGTTAGTAAATAGTTAATAACTATTTACTAACTAGTCTACCTAGTTAAAATAAATACAACCTTACCTGTGAAATAAAAATAAAACCTAAGCTAGATACAATATAACTATTAGTTATATTGTAGCTAGCGTAGGTTTTATTTCACAGGTAAGTATTTAGTTTTAAATAGGTATTATTTAGTTAATAATTGTAAATTTAATTTAGATCTAATTTAATTATGTTAAAGTTAGGGGGGTTAGGGTTAGGTTTAGGGTTACGTTAGGGTTAGGATTACGCTAGGGTTAGGTTTAGGGGTTAATATAGTTTAATTTAGCTTGTTGCGATGTGGGGGCTGGCGGTTTAGGGGTTAATAAATGTAGTTTAGTGGCAGCGATATCGGGAGCGGCAGATTAGGGGTTAATAATTGTATTTAGGTAGCGGCGATATCGGGAGCAGCAGATTAGGGGTTAATAACTGTAGGCAGGTGTCAGTGATGTTGGGGGCAGCAGATTAGGGGTGTTAAGACTCAGGGTTTATGTTAGGGTGTTAGGTTTAAACAGTATTTTTATTTCCCAATAGACATCAATGGGGCTGCATTACGGAACTTTTGTTTTACGCTATCGTAGGTGTTAGTTTTTTTTTTTGCTGGCTCTCCCTATTGATGTCTATGTGGAAATCGTGCACGAGCACGTCAAACACATCGCTTGTTTTGGGTGCGGTATGGAGCTCAACGCAACCATATCGCACACAAAAGGCGTATGTTTGAAAACTTGTAATGGCAGCACTATAGGAAATTAAATAACTTAACTTTTGTTGCTTTCGTTAATTTCTCTATAGCGCTCAAAACTCATAATCTAGCTGAGATTGAATAAAATCATGACTACTATCATACATAGTGATCATGTGGAATTTGTCCCGGGGAGGGAAGGCCCCAATAACACTTGTCACATATTGTCCATTCTTCACGAGGCTCAAAAACGAGGAGCCCCCTTTCTGGCCCTGTCTTTGGACGCAGAAAAAGCATTTGACAGGGTCAGATGAGAGTATTTATGGGAGACGTTGAAGGCCTTTAGTATCCCCTTACAATTTATCACAGCCACGCAAACTCTATACTCCTCACCTACTGCCACAATAAGTGGAGACGGTTTTAGCTCCGATAGGTTCATAATCACTAATGGCACTCGGCAAGGCTGCCCTCTCTCTCCCCTCCTGTTCTCGTTAACTATAGAACCACTGGCCCAGGCGATAAAACGGGATACACAGATACAGGGAATGAAGTTTGGCAGGTCTCAACATAAATTGGCCCTCTTTGCCGATGATGTCACCTTATTACTCACCACACCAGCCCAATCCATGCCCGCAGTGTTTAACCTAATTGAGAAATTCAGTAGCCACAGCTACTACAAATTAAACGTGACAGAAGTATTATTCTTAAACATCAAATCATCGGACCTAGCTAAGCTCCAAGCCTTGTACCCTCTACAATGGTCACCACATTTTATCAAACACCTAGGAGTATACCTGAGTCCCGACCTCCAGAAGGTGATCACAAGAAATTATCTGGACCAATTACCTGAATTCAAAAAAATCTTCACTAAATGGGAATTCACAGAATTCTCATGGACAGGTAACATCGCGGTTATTAAGATGGCATTCCTGCCTAAACTCACTTACCTATTCAGGTGTATCCCCTATTCGATACCTAGGCCTATATTGAATCAATTACAAAGTCTGATATCTACATATGTCTGGAACGGCGAGAAACCTCAGACCTTCAAATTGACAATTCAGAAACCCATCAACAAAGGTGGTTTAGCGTACCCTAGCGTCTTACTATATCATGACGCGGCTCAACTAACCCCCCTTTCTGCCTGGAATTTAACCTCCTCTAACCTTAGGTGGCCCGAAGTAGAGCAATCTCTGATCCCGTCGGGTATTTTGCTCTCAGACTTACCCTGGATCCCCCCTTTTTTAAAATCTAGCCTTAGGATAGTGCATCCCATACTTAAGAAATTAAGAAATATTCTTGCCTGCCTACCAGAAACCCATGACTCATGGTGGGCTGAATCATCTACCCTGCCCATTTCAGAGATTTGGGATAGAGAGGGAATGCTGGGTTTTAGGGAGGCAGTGGAGAAATTGTCTTTTCCATTGCATTTGAACTTTGAGTACTTGTGCTTATTTAGCTTGCTTAGATCTTGGAATTTCCCAAAAAACTCTTTTCGTAGTATGACTAAATGGGAGAGTAGATAGAAACTAGGCAGACCCATTAGGGGCATGCTTTCCATTCAATATCGGGAGTTGGTAACCCCAAAAGACCACAAAAAACATAGTCTGTTCCTTGCCTGGGAGAGAAACATATTTTGTAGAAGAGGCGGGGGTATGGTTCAGGGAGCTCGTGAAAACTAAACATATTTTGCACTTTGCAATGCTCTGGGAATGATACTACAAAGTAATGGTCCGGTGGCACTTGTACCTCTTCACCCGCATGCACATATATGGTGGGAGTGCCCTAGAATTAGAGGTCTATGGAGGTCTGTGTTAATCCTTTTACGTAGACTCCAAATACCAGTAGTGATGCACCCGGCTGTAGGACTCCTACACCTTAAGACACCTGGCATCCGTACACCTACTAAATACCTAATGGCAATCCCTAGAAATTGGAAGCAGACGGGCCCCCTACTTTAGCCCAGGTTTTAGACATAGTGGACTACATCAGACACCTGGAACTCTACGTATTTAGAGACAATAACAAATATGATCTCTATCATAAGATCTGGTCGTCTTGGGACAATCTTTTTACTGACTAAACCCCCCTTTTTTTTCTCTCTCTCTTCTTCTCCCCCTCCCTCATTTCCTACCTTTCCTACCTTCCTTATACCCCAAATGGTGAAATATGTTCCTTGAAGCGTGAGAGGTTTCCCTTCCCATTTGAAAGCGTATGGCAAATATTCATATGTTATTCTGTTTCATGATATACTGTTATTTTCTCTACATAGCAAATCCTAGCCCAGTAGGGGCATAAAGAGTAGCTATCATACGCATAGGTTCTTCCTATATTGGATGCCTTACGTAGGCAGTTAATTCAGCCGATAGAACTTTATTACAAATAACACATTGCGGTTTCTCAATTCCTGCTGCAACTATTGAAGTAAAACCATTCTTCACTATATTTTCTTTTATTAATCGTCTTCTCTTCATGATCCATTATCATTGGCTCACTAATAGAACGTTTCTTTATGGCAGCCATAAAGCATAACGTTTATGCTTTAATAATTAGGATCTTGATCTTTATGCTTTAAAAATGTACTTTGTAAATCCCTGCAACGGCGTATGTTACGTAAGGCGTGCGATTCGATATACCGTAATTATCAAATGGCGCCGTAATCATAACTTTCCTATTTTTAACTGTTTCCAATACATTACATTATTACGGCGTAATGTATTGTAAATGTAAACAGTTAAAAATAGGAAAGTTACGAGAATTGAAACATTTTGTCACGCCGCGCCATTGCTAGGGGCTCAGCTTCTTCCCCATGCTCGTTGCCTAGGGCTGTGTCGGCTCTGGATGCGTGCGGCGCTGATGTCATCGCCGCACGCTCCTGATGCTGGCCGGTCCTGTGGCGCCAATCCTCTGCCTATTTAAACGGGCAGCAGACGATCAGTCACTGCCCAAGTATAGTTACTACTTCTTGTGCTCCTGGGAGTGACAGATTGTCTGCTGAACTGATATTTTGTTGCTAAACCTTGCCTGTCTTACTACTCTACCTACTACTCTACCTGGTTAACCCCTAAACCGCTGGACTGATACTTTGTTGCTGAACCCTTTCCTGTCTTACTACGCTACCTGGTTAACCCCTAAACTGCTGGACTGATACTTTGTTGCTGAAACCTTGCCTGTCTTACTATTCTACCTGGTTAAGCCCTAAACTGCTGGACTGATACTTTGTTGCTGAAACCTTGCCTGTCTTACTACTCTACCTGGTTAACCCCTAAACTGCTTGACTGATACTTTGTTACTGAACCCTGCCTGTCTCACTACGCTACTTGGTTATTCCCTAACTTGCTGGACTGACTCCTTGTTGCTGAACCCTGCCTGTCTCACTTCGCTACCTGGTTAACCCCTTTATTACTGGCCTGACTTTCTGTTGCCGGATCCTGTCTGCCTATTTGCCTTGTGCTGTCCAGCCTGTGGTGAGTGCCGCTCTCCTCATTTGCCTGATACTCTCTGCTCTGGGATATTCCCTATCTTTCCAGCTCAACGCCGGGATAACAAGACTACTGGCCGAGTTCGGTCTGATAGAGGAGTATCCTACGAGTCTTACACATTTGAGGTAAATTGTCTGCCAACATATGACAATTATAGTAAGAAACGACTAAATGACAAAAAAAACTAATTTGTGATGGTTTTAGGCGACCCCTGGCAAATCGTTATTCGACCCCCGACGGGGTCACGACCCACAGGTTGAGAACCACTGCTTTAGTCCTTGATTTAAAATGGCTCCAAATTCTATGTTTGATTCACAGTTCTACATGCCGGAATGATCTATTCCTAGATCATTATGAGTTGGTATTGTTCATTGTCCGTGCATCTCACTGCTAAGCCTGGGTTTGCCCTTTAATGGGACACAATGCAATGTTAGGTGAGATTTTTTGTCTGTTACAAATTTGCTTCACAAATTGATTTTATTGAATTTAGGCCACTAACACAGCCTCTGATTGGCTGTATTTTCCACATCCAAATTTTTGGACAACACAGCATATGTACAAGCAGACATTGGTCATCACAGCATATGTACAAGCAGACATTGGTCAACACAGCATATGTACAAGCAGACATTGGTCATCACAGCATACTGTATGTACAAGCAGACATTGGTCATCACAGCATATGTACAAGCAGACATTGGTCAACACAGCATATGTACAAGCAGACATTGGTCATCACAGCATACTGTATGTACAAGCAGACATTGGTCATCACAGCATATGTACAAGCAGACATTGGTCATCACAGCATATGTACAAGCAGACATTGGTCATCACAGCATACTGTATGTACAAGCAGACATTGGTCATCACAGCATATGCGCAAGCAGACATTGGTCAACACAGATTATGTACAAGCAGACATTGGTCATCACAGCATACTGTATGTACAAGCAGACATTGGTCATCACAGCATACGTACAAGCAGACATTGGTCATCACAGCATACGTACAAGCAGACATTGGTCATCACAGCATATGCACAAGCAGACATTGGTCAACACAGCATATGTACAAGCAGATATTGGTCATCACAGCATATGCACAAGCAGACATTGGTCATCACAGCATATGTACGAGCAGACATTGGTCAACACAGCATATGCACAAGCAGACATTGATTATCACAGCATATGTACGAGCAGACATTGGTCAACACAGCATATGCACAAGCAGACATTGGTCAACACATCATATGCACAAGCAGACATTAGTCAACACAGCACATGAAGAAGCGGACACTGATCAGCACAGCATATTCACAAACAGACATTGGAAAGCACAGTATATGCGCAAGCAGATATTGGTAAGCACAGCATATGCACAGGTAGACATTGTGAAGCACAGCATATGTACAAGCAGACATTGGTAAGCACAGCATATGTACAGACATTGGTAAGCACAGCATTAGCACAAGCAGACATTGGTAAGCAGAGCATATGCACAGGCAGACATTGGTAAGCACAGCAAATGTACAGGCAGACATTGGTAAGCACAGCATATGCACAGGCAGACATTGGTAAGCACAGCAAATGTACAAGCAAACATTGGTAAGCACAGCATATGCACAAGCAGACATTGGTAAGCACAGCACATGTAAAAGCAGACATCGGTAAGCACAGCATATGCACAGGCAGACATTGGTAAGCACAGCAAATGTAAAAGCAGACATCGGTAAGCACAGCATATGCACAGGCAGACATTGGTAAGCACAGCAAATGTACAAGCAGACATTGATAAGCACAGTATATGCACAAGCAGACATTGGTAAGCACAGCAAATATACAAGCAGACATTGGTAAGCACAGCATATGCACAAGCAGACATTGGTAAGCACAGCATTAGCACAAGCAGACATTGGTAAGCACAACATATGCACAGGCAGACATTGGTAAGCACAGCAAATGTGCAAGCAGATATTGGTAAGCACAGCACATGCACAAGCAGACATTGGTAAGCACAGCAAATGTGCAAGCAGATATTGGTAAGCACAGCACATGCACAAGCAGACATTGGTAAGCACAGCAAATGTGCAAGCAGATATTGGTAAGCACAGCACATGCACAAGCAGACATTGGTAAGGACAGCAAATGTACAAGCAGACATTGGTAAGCACAGCATATGCACAGGCACACATTGGTAAGCACAGCAAATGTACAAGCAAACATTGGTAAGCACAGCATATGCACAAGCAGACATTGGTAAGCACAGCAAATGTACAAGCAGACATTGGTAAGCACAGCACATGCACAAGCAAACATTGGTATGCACAAGCAGACATTGGTAAGCACAGCAAATGTACAAGCAGACATTGGTAAGCACAGCACATGCACAAGCAGACATTGGTAAGCACAGCACATGCACAGGCAGACATTGGTAAGCACAGCATATGCACAAGCAGACATTGGTAAGCACAGAACATGCACAGGCAGACATTGGTAAGCACAGCATATGCACAAGCAGACATTGGTAAGCACAGAACATGCACAAGCAGACATTGGTAAGCACAGCATAAGCACAGGCAGACATTGGTAAGCACAGCACATGCACAAGCAGACATTGGTAAGCACAGCATATGCACAAGCAGACATTGGTAAGCACAACATATGCACAAGCAGACATTGGTAAGCACAGCAAATGCACAGGCAGACATTGTTAGACACAGCATATGCACAAGCAGATATATGTAAGCACAGCAAATGCACAGGCAGACATTGATAAGCACAGCATATGCACAGGCAGACATTGTTAAGCACAGCATATGCACAAGCAGACATTGTTAGACACAGCATATGCACAAACAGATATATGTAAGCACAGCTAATGCACAGGCAGACATTGGTAAGCACAGCATATGTACAAGCAGACATTGGTAAGCACAGCATATGCATAGGCAGACATTGGTAAGCACAGCATATGCACAAGCAGACTTTGGTAAGCACAGCATATGCACAGGCAGACATTAGTAAGCACAGCATATGCACAAGCAGACATTAGTAAGCATGGCATATGCCCAGGCAGGCATTGGTAAGCACAGCATATGCACAAGCAGAGATTGGTAAGCACAGCATATGCACAGGCAGACATTGGTAAGCACAGCATATGCCCAGGCAGACATTGGTAAGTGCAGCATATGCACAGGCAGACATTGGTAAGCACAGCAAATGTTCAAGCAAACATTGATAAGCACAACACATGCACAAGCAGACATTGGTAAGCACAGCAAATGTACGAGCAGGCATTAGTAAGCACAGCATATGCACAAGCAGACATTGGAAAGCACATCATATGCACAAGCAGATATTGGTAAGCACAGCATATGCACAAGCAAACATTGGTAAGCACAGCATATGCACAAGCAGACATTGGAAGGCACATCATATGCACAAGCAGACATTGGTAAGCACAGCATATGCACAAGCAGACACTGGAAAGCACAGCATATACACAAGCAGACATTGGTAAGCACAGCATAAGCACTAGCAGACTTTGATAAAGAACAGTATATGCACAAGTAGACACTGATAAGATCAGCATATTCATAAGCAGACATTGGTAAGCACAGCATATGCAAAAGCAGAATTTGATAAGAACAACATATGCACACGGAGACATTGATAAGAACAGCATATGCACAAGCAGACATTGGTAAGCACAGCATATGCACAAGCAGGCATTGGTAAGCACAGCATATGCACAAGCAGAAAGTGATCAGCACAGTATTAGCACAGACATTTTTTAGCAGGAGCACTTACTGACCAGCAGAGTGCACTAAAGCTGCCCATAAGGTGAATAGACAAAACAGCACATACAAGGAGACACTAATGACAATACACAACTAGACTCTGGTCATGTAATACACAACTAGACACTGATCATATAATACACAATTAGACACTGATCATACAATACACAGCTAGACACTGATCATATAATACACAGCTAGACACTGATCATATAATACACAGCTAGACACTGATCATATAATACACAGCTAGACACTGATCATATAATACACAGCTAGACACTGATCATACTATACACAACTAGACACTGATCATATAATACACAGCTAGACACTGATTATATAATACACAGCTAGACACTGATCATATAATACACAGCTAGACACTGATCATACAATACACAACTAGACTCTGGTCATGTAATACACAACTAGACACTGATCATATAATACACAATTAGACACTGATCATACAATACACAGCTAGACACTGATCATATAATACACAGCTAGACACTGATCATATAATACACAGCTAGACACTGATCATATAATACACAGCTAGACACTGATCATATAATACACAGCTAGACACTGATCATATAATACACAGCTAGACACTGATCATATAATACACAGCTAGACACTGATCATATAATACACAGCTAGACACTGATCATATAATACACAGCTAGACACTGATCATATAATACACAGCTAGACACTGATCATACAATACACAACTAGACACTGATCATATAATACACAGCTAGACACTGATCATATAATACACAGCTAGACACTGATCATATAATACACAGCTAGACACTGATTATATAATACACAACTAGACACTGATCATATAATACACAGCTAGACACTGATCATATAATACACAGCTAGACACTGATCATATAATACACAGCTAGACACTGATCATATAATACACAGCTAGACACTGATCATATAATACACAGCTAGACACTGATTATATAATACACAACTAGACACTGATCATATAATACACAGCTAGACACTGATCATATAATACACAGCTAGACACTGATCATACAATACACAGCTAGACACTGATCATATAATACACAGCTAGACACTGATCATATAATACACAGCTAGACACTGATCATATAATACACAGCTAGACACTGATCATATAATACACAACTAGACACTGATCATATAATACACAGCTAGACACTGATTATATAATACACAGCTAGACACTGATCATACAATACACAGCTAGACACTGATAATATAATACACAGCTGGACACTGATTATATAATACACAGCTAGACACTGATCATACAATACACAGCTAGACACTGATCATATAATACACAGCTAGACACTGATCATACAATACACAGCTAGACACTGATCATATAATACACAGCTAGACACTGATCATACAATACACAGCTAGACACTGATCATATAATACACAGCTAGACACTAATTATACAATACACAACTAGACACTGATTATATAATACACAGCTAGACACTGATCATATAATACACAGCTAGACACTGATCATATAATACACAGCTAGACACTGATCATATAATACACAGCTAGACACTGATCATATAATACACAACTAGACACTGATCATACAATACACAGCTAGACACTGATCATATAAAACACAGCTAGACACTGATCATATAATACACAGCTAGACACTGATCATATAATACACAGCTAGACACTGATCATATAATACACAGCTAGACACTGATCATATAATACACAGCTAGACACTGATTATATAATACACAGCTAGACACTGATCATATAATACACAGCTAGACACTGATCATATAATACACAGCTAGACACTGATCATATAATACACAGCTAGACACTGATTATATAATACACAGCTAGACACTGATCATATAATACACAGCTAGACACTGATCATATAATACACAGCTGGACACTGATTATATAATACACAGCTAGACACTGATCATACAATACACAGCTAGACACTGATCATATAATACACAGCTAGACACTGATCATACAATACACAGCTAGACACTGATCATATAATACACAGCTAGACACTGATCATACAATACACAGCTAGACACTGATCATATAATACACAGCTAGACACTAATTATACAATACACAACTAGACACTGATTATATAATACACAGCTAGACACTGATCATATAATACACAGCTAGACACTGATCATATAATACACAGCTAGACACTGATCATATAATACACAGCTAGACACTGATCATATAATACACAACTAGACACTGATCATACTATACACAGCTAGACACTGATCATACAATACACAGCTAGACACTGATCATACAATACACAGCTAGACACTGATCATTTAATACACAGCTAGACACTGATCATTTAATACACAGCTAGACACTGATCATACAATACACAGCTAGACACTGATCATTTAATACACAGCTAGACACTGATCATTTAATACACAGCTAGACACTGATCATATAATACACAACTAGACACTGATCATATAATACACAACTAGACACTGATCATATAATACACAGCTAGACACTGATCATATAATACACAACTAGACACTGATCATATAATACACAGCTAGACACTGATCATATAATACACAACTAGACACTGATCATACTATACACAGCTAGACACTGATCATATAATACACAACCAGACACTGATCATATAATACACAGCTAGACACTGATCATACAATACACAGCTAGACACTGATCATACAATACACAGCTAGACACTGATCATATAATACACAACTAGACACTGATTATATAATACACAGCTAGACACTGAGCATATAATACACAGCTAGACACTGATCATACAATACACAACCAGACACTGATCATATAATACACAGCTAGACACTGATCATACAATACACAGCTAGACACTGATCATACTATACACAGCTAGACACTGATCATATAATACACAACCAGACACTGATCATACAATACACAGCTAGACACTGATCATACTATACACAGCTAGACACTGATCATATAATACACAACCAGACACTGATCATATAATACACAGCTAGACACTGATCATATAATACACAGCTAGACACTGATCATATAATACACAGCTAGACACTGATCATATAATACACAGCTAGACACTGATCATACAATACACAGCTAGACACTGATCATATAATACACAACTAGACACTGATTATATAATACACAGCTAGACACTGATCATATAATACACAGCTAGACACTGATCATACAATACACAGCTAGACACTGATCATATAATACACAGCTAGACACTAATCATATAATACACAGCTAGACACTGATTATACTATACACAACTAGACACTGATCATATAATACACAGCTAAACACTGATCATATAATACACAGCTAGACACTGATGATATAATACACAGCTAGACACTGATCATATAATACACAGCTAGACACTGATCATATAATACACAGCTAGACACTGATCATATAATACACAACTAGACACTGATTATATAATACACAGCTAGACACTGATCATATAATACACAGCTAGACACTGATCATATAATACACAGCTAGACACTGATCATACAATACACAGCTAGACACTGATCATATAATACACAGCTAGACACTGATCATATAATACACAGCTAGACACTGATTATATAATACACAGCTAGACACTGATCATATAATACACAGCTAGACACTGATCATATAATACACAGCTAGACACTGATCATATAATACACAGCTAGACACTGATCATACAATACACAGCTAGACACTGATCATATAATACACAGCTAGACACTGATCATATAATACACAGCTAGACACTGATCATATAATACACAGCTAGACACTGATCATATAATACACAACTAGACACTGATCATATAATACACAGCTAGACACTGATTATATAATACACAGCTAGACACTGATCATACAATACACAGCTAGACACTGATCATATAATACACAGCTAGACACTGATCATATAATACACAACTAGACACTGATCATATAATACACAGCTAGACACTGATTATATAATACACAACTAGACACTGATTATATAATACACAGCTAGACACTGATCATATAATACACAGCTAGACACTGATCATATAATACACAGCTAGACACTGATTATATAATACACAGCTAGACACTGATCATATAATACACAGCTAGACACTGATCATATAATACACAGCTGGACACTGATTATATAATACACAGCTAGATACTGATCATACAATACACAGCTAGACACTGATCATATAATACACAGCTAGACACTGATCATACAATACACAGCTAGACACTGATCATATAATACACAGCTAGACACTGATCATACAATACACAGCTAGACACTGATCATATAATACACAGCTAGACACTAATTATACAATACACAACTAGACACTGATTATATAATACACAGCTAGACACTGATCATATAATACACAGCTAGACACTGATCATATAATACACAGCTAGACACTGATCATATAATACACAGCTAGACACTGATCATATAATACACAACTAGACACTGATCATACTATACACAGCTAGACACTGATCATACAATACACAGCTAGACACTGATCATACAATACACAGCTAGACACTGATCATTTAATACACAGCTAGACACTGATCATTTAATACACAGCTAGACACTGATCATACAATACACAGCTAGACACTGATCATTTAATACACAGCTAGACACTGATCATTTAATACACAGCTAGACACTGATCATATAATACACAACTAGACACTGATCATATAATACACAACTAGACACTGATCATATAATACACAGCTAGACACTGATCATATAATACACAACTAGACACTGATCATATAATACACAGCTAGACACTGATCATATAATACACAACTAGACACTGATCATACTATACACAGCTAGACACTGATCATATAATACACAACCAGACACTGATCATATAATACACAGCTAGACACTGATCATACAATACACAGCTAGACACTGATCATACAATACACAGCTAGACACTGATCATATAATACACAACTAGACACTGATTATATAATACACAGCTAGACACTGAGCATATAATACACAGCTAGACACTGATCATACAATACACAACCAGACACTGATCATATAATACACAGCTAGACACTGATCATACAATACACAGCTAGACACTGATCATACTATACACAGCTAGACACTGATCATATAATACGCAACCAGACACTGATCATACAATACACAGCTAGACACTGATCATACTATACACAGCTAGACACTGATCATATAATACACAACCAGACACTGATCATATAATACACAGCTAGACACTGATCATATAATACACAGCTAGACACTGATCATATAATACACAGCTAGACACTGATCATATAATACACAGCTAGACACTGATCATACAATACACAGCTAGACACTGATCATATAATACACAACTAGACACTGATTATATAATACACAGCTAGACATTGATCATATAATACACAGCTAGACACTGATCATATAATACACAGCTAGACACTGATCATACAATACACAGCTAGACACTGATCATATAATACACAGCTAGACACTAATCATATAATACACAGCTAGACACTGATTATACTATACACAACTAGACACTGATCATATAATACACAGCTAAACACTGATCATATAATACACAGCTAGACACTGATCATACAATACACAGCTAGACACTGATGATATAATACACAGCTAGACACTGATCATATAATACACAGCTAGACACTGATCATATAATACACAGCTAGACACTGATCATATAATACACAACTAGACACTGATTATATAATACACAGCAAGACACTGATCATATAATACACAACTAGACACTGATCATATAATACACAGCTAGACACTGATCATATAATACACAGCTAGACACTGATCATATAATACGCAGCTAGACACTGATTATATAATACACAGCTAGACACTGATCATATAATACACAGCTAGACACTTATTATATAATACACAGCTAGACACTGATTATATAATACACAGCTAGACACTTATTATATAATACACAGCTAGACACTTATTATATAATACACAGCTAGACACTTATTATATAATACACAGCTAGACACTGATCATACAATACACAACTAGACACTGATCATATAATACACAGCTAGACACTGATCATATAATACACAGCTAGACACTGATTATATAATACACAGCTAGACACTGATCATATAATACACAGCTAGACACTGATCATATAATACACAGCTAGACACTGATCATATAATACACAGCTAGACACTGATCATATAATACACAGCTAGACACTGATCATATAATACACAGCTAGACACTGATCATATAATACACAGCTAGACACTGATCATACAATACACAGCTAGACACTGATCATATAATACACAGCTAGACACTGATCATATAATACACAGCTAGACACTGATTATATAATACACAGCTAGACACTGATCATATAATACACAGCTAGACACTGATCATATAATACACAGCTAGACACTGATCATATAATACACAGCTAGACACTGATCATATAATACACAGCTAGACACTGATCATATAATACACAGCTAGACACTGATTATATAATACACAGCTAGACACTGATCATACTATACACAGCTAGACACTGATTATATAATACACAGCTAGACACTGATCATACAATACACAGCTAGACACTAGTCATATAATACACAGCTAGACACTGATCATACAATACACAGCTAGACACTGATCATATAATACACAACTAGACACTGATCATATAATACACAGCTAGACACTGATCATATAATACACAACTAGACACTGATCATATAATACACAGCTAGACACTGATCATACAATACACAACTAGACACTGATCATATAATACACAGCTAGACACTGATCATATAATACACAGCTAGACACTAGTCATATAATACACAGCTAGACACTGGTCATATAATACACAGCTAGACACTGATCATATAATACACAGCTAGACACTAGTCATATAATACACAGCTAGACACTGATCATATAATACACAACTAGACACTGATCATACTATACACAACTAGACACTGATCATACAATACACAGCTAGACACTGGTCATATAATACACAACTAGACACTGATCATACAATACACAGCTAGACACTGATCATATAATACACAACTAGACACTGATCATACAATACACAACTAGACACTGATCATACAATACACAGCTAGACACTGATCATATAATACACAGCTAGACACTGATCATATAATTCACAGCTAGACACTGATCATATAATACACAGCTAGACACTGATCATATAATACACAGCTAGACACTGATCATATAATACACAACTAGACACTGATCATACAATACACAGCTAGACACTGATCATACAATACACAGCTAGACACTGATCATACAATACACAGCTAGACACTGATCATATAATACACAGCTAGACACTGATCATATAATACACAGCTAGACACTGATCATATAATACACAACTAGACACTAATCATATAATACACAACTAGACACTGATCATATAATACACAGCTAGACACTGATCATATAATACACAACTAGACACTGATCATATAATACACAACTAGACACTGATCATATAATACACAACTAGACACTGATCATACAATACACAACTAGACACTGATCATATAATACACAGCTAGACACTGATCATATAATACACAGCTAGACACTGATCATATAATACACAGCTAGACACTAATCATACAATACACAGCTAGACACTAATCATATAATACACAACTAGACACTGATCATACAATACACAGCTAGACACTGATCATATAATACACAGCTAGACACTGATCATATAATACACAACTAGACACTGATCATACAATACACAACCAGACACTGATCATATAATACACAGCTAGACACTGATCATACAATACACAACTAGACACTGATCATATAATACACAACTAGACACTGATTATATAATACACAGCTAGACACTGATCATACTATACACAGCTAGACACTGATCATACTATACACAGCTAGACACTGATCATACAATACACAGCTAGACACTGATCATACTATACACAACTAGACACTGATCATATAATACACAGCTAGACACTGATCATACTATACACAACTAGACACTGATCATATAATACACAGCTAGACACTGATCATACTATACACAACTAGACACTGATCATATAATACACAGCTAGACACTGATCATATAATACACAGCTAGACACTGATGATACTATACACAACTAGACACTGATTATATAATACACAGCTAGACACTGATCATATAATACACAGCTAGACACTGATCATATAATACACAGCTAGACACTGATCATATAATACACAGCTAGACACTGATCATATAATACACAGCTAGACACTGATCATATAATACACAACTAGACACTGATCATATAATATACAACTAGACACTGATCATATAATACACAACTAAACACTGATCATATAATACACAGCTAGACACTGGTCATATAATACACAACTAGACACTGATCATACAATACACAGCTAGACACTGATCATACAATACACAGCTAGACACTGATCATATAATACACAGCTAGACACTGATCATACAATACACAACTAGACACTGATCATAAAATACACAGCTAGACACTGATCATATAATACACAGCTAGACACTGATCATACAATACACAACTAGACACTGATCATACAATACACAACTAGACACTGATCATATAATACACAGCTAGACACTGATCATATAATACACAGCTAGACACTGATCATATAATACACAGCTAGACACTGATCATACTATACACAACTAGACACTGATCATATAATACACAGCTAGACACTGATCATATAATACACAGCTAGACACTGATCATATAATACACAGCTAGACACTGATTATATAATACACAACTAGACACTGATCATATAATACACAGCTAGACACTGATCATATAATACACAGCTAGACACTGATCATATAATACACAGCTAGACACTGATCATATAATACACAGCTAGACACTGATTATATAATACACAGCTAGACACTGATCATATAATACACAGCTAGACACTGATCATATAATACACAGCTAGACACTGATCATACTATGCACAGCTAGACACTGATTATATAATACACAGCTAGACACTGATCATATAATACACAGCTAGACACTGATTATATAATACACAGCTAGACACTGATTATATAATACACAGCTAGACACTGATCATACTATACACAGCTAGACACTGATCATATAATACACAGCTAGACACTGATTATATAATACACAGCTAGACACTGATTATATAATACACAGCTAGACACTGATCATACTATACACAGCTAGACACTGATCATACAATACACAACCAGACACTGATCATATAATACACAGCTAGACACTGATCATACAATACACAACTAGACACTGATCATATAATACACAACTAGACACTGATTATATAATACACAGCTAGACACTGATCATACTATACACAGCTAGACACTGATCATACTATACACAACTAGACACTGATCATATAATACACAGCTAGACACTGATCATACTATACACAACTAGACACTGATCATATAATACACAGCTAGACACTGATCATACTATACACAACTAGACACTGATCATATAACACACAGCTAGACACTGATCATATAATGCACAGCTAGACACTGATCATACTATACACAACTAGACACTGATTATATAATACACAGCTAGACACTGATCATATAATACACAGCTAGACACTGATCATACTATACACAACTAGACACTGATCATATAATACACAGCTAGACACTGATCATATAATACACAGCTAGACACTGATCATATAATACACAGCTAGACACTGATCATATAATACACAACTAGACACTGATCATACTATACACAACTAGACACTGATCATATAATACACAACTAGACACTGATCATACAATACACAGCTAGACACTGATCATATAATACACAGCTAGACACTGATCATACAATACACAACTAGACACTGATCATACAATACACAGCTAGACACTGATCATATAATACACAACTAGACACTGATCATATAATTCACAGCTAGACACTGATCATATAATACACAGCTAGACACTGATCATATAATACACAGCTAGACACTGATCATATAATACACAACTAGACACTGATCATACAATACACAGCTAGACACTGATCATACAATACACAGCTAGACACTGATCATACAATACACAGCTAGACACTGATCATATAATACACAGCTAGACACTGATCATATAATACACAGCTAGACACTGATCATATAATACACAACTAGACACTGATCATATAATACACAACTAGACACTGATCATATAATACACAGCTAGACACTGATCATATAATACACAACTAGACACTGATCATATAATACACAACTAGACACTGATCATATAATACACAACTAGACACTGATCATACAATACACAACTAGACACTGATCATATAATACACAGCTAGACACTGATCATATAATACACAGCTAGACACTGATCATATAATACACAGCTAGACACTAATCATACAATACACAGCTAGACACTAATCATATAATACACAACTAGACACTGATCATACAATACACAGCTAGACACTGATCATATAATACACAGCTAGACACTGATCATATAATACACAGCTAGACACTGATCATATAATACACAACTAGACACTGATCATACAATACACAACTAGACACTGATCATATAATACACAGCTAGACACTGATCATACAATACACAACTAGACACTGATCATATAATACACAACTAGACACTGATTATATAATACACAGCTAGACACTGATCATACTATACACAGCTAGACACTGATCATACTATACACAGCTAGACACTGATCATACAATACACAGCTAGACACTGATCATACTATACACAACTAGACACTGATCATATAATACACAGCTAGACACTGATCATACTATACACAACTAGACACTGATCATATAATACACAGCTAGACACTGATCATACTATACACAACTAGACACTGATCATATAATACACAGCTAGACACTGATGATACTATACACAACTAGACACTGATTATATAATACACAGCTAGACACTGATCATATAATACACAGCTAGACACTGATCATATAATACACAGCTAGACACTGATCATATAATACACAGCTAGACACTGATCATATAATACACAGCTAGACACTGATCATATAATACACAACTAGACACTGATCATATAATATACAACTAGACACTGATCATATAATACACAACTAAACACTGATCATATAATACACAGCTAGACACTGGTCATATAATACACAACTAGACACTGATCATACAATACACAGCTAGACACTGATCATACAATACACAGCTAGACACTGATCATATAATACACAGCTAGACACTGATCATACAATACACAACTAGACACTGATCATATAATACACAGCTAGACACTGATCATATAATACACAGCTAGACACTGATCATACAATACACAACTAGACACTGATCATACAATACACAACTAGACACTGATCATATAATACACAGCTAGACACTGATCATATAATACACAGCTAGACACTGATCATATAATACACAGCTAGACACTGATCATACTATACACAACTAGACACTGATCATATAATACACAGCTAGACACTGATCATATAATACACAGCTAGACACTGATCATATAATACACAGCTAGACACTGATTATATAATACACAACTAGACACTGATCATATAATACACAGCTAGACACTGATCATATAATACACAGCTAGACACTGATCATATAATACACAGCTAGACACTGATTATATAATACACAGCTAGACACTGATCATATAATACACAGCTAGACACTGATCATATAATACACAACTAGACACTGATCATATAATACACAGCTAGACACTGATCATATAATACACAACTAGACACTGATCATATAATACACAACTAGACACTGATCATATAATACACAACTAGACACTGATCATACAATACACAACTAGACACTGATCATATAATACACAGCTAGACACTGATCATATAATACACAGCTAGACACTGATCATATAATACACAGCTAGACACTAATCATACAATACACAGCTAGACACTAATCATATAATACACAACTAGACACTGATCATACAATACACAGCTAGACACTGATCATATAATACACAGCTAGACACTGATCATATAATACACAACTAGACACTGATCATACAATACACAACCAGACACTGATCATATAATACACAGCTAGACACTGATCATACAATACACAACTAGACACTGATCATATAATACACAACTAGACACTGATTATATAATACACAGCTAGACACTGATCATACTATACACAGCTAGACACTGATCATACTATACACAGCTAGACACTGATCATACAATACACAGCTAGACACTGATCATACTATACACAACTAGACACTGATCATATAATACACAGCTAGACACTGATCATACTATACACAACTAGACACTGATCATATAATGCACAGCTAGACACTGATCATACTATACACAACTAGACACTGATTATATAATACACAGCTAGACACTGATCATATAATACACAGCTAGACACTGATCATACTATACACAACTAGACACTGATCATATAATACACAGCTAGACACTGATCATATAATACACAGCTAGACACTGATCATATAATACACAGCTAGACACTGATCATATAATACACAACTAGACACTGATCATACTATACACAACTAGACACTGATCATATAATACACAACTAGACACTGATCATACAATACACAGCTAGACACTGATCATATAATACACAGCTAGACACTGATCATACAATACACAACTAGACACTGATCATACAATACACAGCTAGACACTGATCATATAATACACAACTAGACACTGATCATATAATTCACAGCTAGACACTGATCATATAATACACAGCTAGACACTGATCATATAATACACAGCTAGACACTGATCATATAATACACAACTAGACACTGATCATACAATACACAGCTAGACACTGATCATACAATACACAGCTAGACACTGATCATACAATACACAGCTAGACACTGATCATATAATACACAGCTAGACACTGATCATATAATACACAGCTAGACACTGATCATATAATACACAACTAGACACTGATCATATAATACACAACTAGACACTGATCATATAATACACAGCTAGACACTGATCATATAATACACAACTAGACACTGATCATATAATACACAACTAGACACTGATCATATAATACACAACTAGACACTGATCATACAATACACAACTAGACACTGATCATATAATACACAGCTAGACACTGATCATATAATACACAGCTAGACACTGATCATATAATACACAGCTAGACACTAATCATACAATACACAGCTAGACACTAATCATATAATACACAACTAGACACTGATCATACAATACACAGCTAGACACTGATCATATAATACACAGCTAGACACTGATCATATAATACACAGCTAGACACTGATCATATAATACACAACTAGACACTGATCATACAATACACAACCAGACACTGATCATATAATACACAGCTAGACACTGATCATACAATACACAACTAGACACTGATCATATAATACACAACTAGACACTGATTATATAATACACAGCTAGACACTGATCATACTATACACAGCTAGACACTGATCATACTATACACAGCTAGACACTGATCATACAATACACAGCTAGACACTGATCATACTATACACAACTAGACACTGATCATATAATACACAGCTAGACACTGATCATACTATACACAACTAGACACTGATCATATAATACACAGCTAGACACTGATCATACTATACACAACTAGACACTGATCATATAATACACAGCTAGACACTGATCATATAATACACAGCTAGACACTGATGATACTATACACAACTAGACACTGATTATATAATACACAGCTAGACACTGATCATATAATACACAGCTAGACACTGATCATATAATACACAGCTAGACACTGATCATATAATACACAGCTAGACACTGATCATATAATACACAGCTAGACACTGATCATATAATACACAACTAGACACTGATCATATAATACACAACTAGACACTGATCATATAATACACAACTAAACACTGATCATATAATACACAGCTAGACACTGGTCATATAATACACAACTAGACACTGATCATACAATACACAGCTAGACACTGATCATACAATACACAGCTAGACACTGATCATATAATACACAGCTAGACACTGATCATACAATACACAACTAGACACTGATCATATAATACACAGCTAGACACTGATCATACAATACACAACTAGACACTGATCATACAATACACAGCTAGACACTGATCATACAATACACAACTAGACACTGATCATATAATACACAGCTAGACACTGATCATACAATACACAGCTAGACACTGATCATACAATACACAACTAGACACTGATCATACAATACACAACTAGACACTGATCATATAATACACAGCTAGACACTGATCATATAATACACAGCTAGACACTGATCATATAATACACAGCTAGACACTGATCATACTATACACAACTAGACACTGATCATATAATACACAGCTAGACACTGATCATATAATACACAGCTAGACACTGATCATATAATACACAGCTAGACACTGATTATATAATACACAACTAGACACTGATCATATAATACACAGCTAGACACTGATCATATAATACACAGCTAGACACTGATCATATAATACACAGCTAGACACTGATTATATAATACACAGCTAGACACTGATCATATAATACACAGCTAGACACTGATCATATAATACACAACTAGACACTGATCATATAATACACAGCTAGACACTGATCATATAATACACAACTAGACACTGATCATATAATACACAACTAGACACTGATCATATAATACACAACTAGACACTGATCATACAATACACAACTAGACACTGATCATATAATACACAGCTAGACACTGATCATATAATACACAGCTAGACACTGATCATATAATACACAGCTAGACACTAATCATACAATACACAGCTAGACACTAATCATATAATACACAACTAGACACTGATCATACAATACACAGCTAGACACTGATCATATAATACACAGCTAGACACTGATCATATAATACACAACTAGACACTGATCATACAATACACAACCAGACACTGATCATATAATACACAGCTAGACACTGATCATACAATACACAACTAGACACTGATTATATAATACACAACTAGACACTGATTATATAATACACAGCTAGACACTGATCATACTATACACAGCTAGACACTGATCATACTATACACAGCTAGACACTGATCATACAATACACAGCTAGACACTGATCATACTATACACAACTAGACACTGATCATATAATACACAGCTAGACACTGATCATACTATACACAACTAGACACTGATCATATAATACACAGCTAGACACTGATCATACTATACACAACTAGACACTGATCATATAATACACAGCTAGACACTGATCATATAATACACAGCTAGACACTGATGATACTATACACAACTAGACACTGATTATATAATACACAGCTAGACACTGATCATATAATACACAGCTAGACACTGATCATATAATACACAGCTAGACACTGATCATATAATACACAGCTAGACACTGATCATATAATACACAACTAGACACTGATCATATAATATACAACTAGACACTGATCATATAATACACAACTAAACACTGATCATATAATACACAGCTAGACACTGGTCATATAATACACAACTAGACACTGATCATACTATACACAACTAGACACTGATCATATAATACACAGCTAGACACTGATCATATAATACACAGCTAGACACTGATCATATAATACACAGCTAGACACTGATCATATAATACACAGCTAGACACTGATTATATAATACACAGCTAGACACTGATTATATAATACACAGCTAGACACTGATCATACTATACACAGCTAGACACTGATCATATAATACACAGCTAGACACTGATCATATAATACACAACTAGACACTGATCATATAATACACAACTAGACACTGATCATATAATACACAGCTAGACACTGATCATACAATACACAGCTAGACACTGATCATACAATACACAACTAGACACTGATCATACAATACACAACTAGACACTGATCATATAATACACAGCTAGACACTGATCATATAATACACAGCTAGACACTGATCATACTATACACAACTAGACACTGATCATATAATACACAGCTAGACACTGATCATATAATACACAGCTAGACACTGATCATATAATACACAGCTAGACACTGATCATATAATACACAGCTAGACACTGATTATATAATACACAGCTAGACACTGATTATATAATACACAGCTAGACACTGATCATACTATACACAGCTAGACACTGATCATATAATACACAGCTAGACACTGATCATATAATACACAACTAGACACTGATCATATAATACACAACTAGACACTGATCATACAATACACAACCAGACACTGATCATATAATACACAGCTAGACACTGATCATACAATACACAGCTAGACACTGATCATATAATACACAACTAGACACTGATTATATAATACACAGCTAGACACTGATCATATAATACACAGCTAGACACTGATAATATAATACACAGCTAGACACTGATTATATAATACACAGCTAGACACTGATCATATAATACACAGCTAGACACTGATCATACAATACACAGCTAGACACTGATCATATAATACACAGCTAGACACTAATCATATAATACACAGCTAGACACTGATCATATAATACACAGCTAGACACTGATCATACAATACACAACTAGACACTGATCATATAATACACAGATAGACACTGATCATATAATACACAGCTAGACACTGATTATATAATACACAGCTAGACACTGATCATACAATACACAGCTAGACACTGATACATAATACACAGCTAGACACTGATCATATAATACACAGCTAGACACTGATCATATAATACACAGCTAGACACTGATCATATAATACACAGCTAGACACTGATCATATAATACACAGCTAGACACTGATCATATAATACACAGCTAGACACTGATCATATAATACACAGCTAGACACTGATCATATAATACACAGCTAGACACTGATCTGTATAATACACAGCTAGACACTGATCATATAATACACAGCTAGACACTGATCATATAATACACAGCTAGACACTGATCATACTATGCACAGCTAGACACTGATTATATAATACACAGCTAGACACTGATCATATAATACACAGCTAGACACTGATTATATAATACACAGCTAGACACTGATTATATAATACACAGCTAGACACTGATCATACTATACACAGCTAGACACTGATCATATAATACACAGCTAGACACTGATCATATAATACACAACTAGACACTGATCATACAATACACAACCAGACACTGATCATATAATACACAGCTAGACACTGATCATACAATACACAACTAGACACTGATCATATAATACACAACTAGACACTGATTATATAATACACAGCTAGACACTGATCATACTATACACAGCTAGACACTGATCATACTATACACAACTAGACACTGATCATACTATACACAGCTAGACACTGATCATACTATACACAACTAGACACTGATCATATAATACACAGCTAGACACTGATCATACTATACACAACTAGACACTGATCATATAATACACAGCTAGACACTGATCATACTATACACAACTAGACACTGATCATATAATACACAGCTAGACACTGATCATATAATACACAGCTAGACACTGATCATACTATACACAACTAGACACTGATTATATAATACACAGCTAGACACTGATCATATAATACACAGTTAGACACTGATCATACTATACACAACTAGACACTGATCATATAATACACAGCTAGACACTGATCATATAATACACAGCTAGACACTGATCATATAATACACAGCTAGACACTGATCATATAATACACAACTAGACACTGATCATACTATACACAACTAGACACTGATCATATAATACACAGCTAGACACTGATCATACAATACACAACTAGACACTGATCATACAATACACAGCTAGACACTGATCATATAATACACAACTAGACACTGATCATATAATACACAGCTAGACACTGATCATACAATACACAACTAGACACTGATCATACAATACACAACTAGACACTGATCATATAATACACAGCTAGACACTGATCATATAATACACAGCTAGACACTGATCATATAATACACAACTAGACACTGATCATACAATACACAGCTAGACACTGATCATACAATACACAGCGAGACACTGATCATATAATACACAACTAGACACTGATTATATAATACACAGCTAGACACTGATCATATTATACACAACTAGACACTGATCATATAATACACAGCTAGACACTGATCATATAATACACAGCTAGACACTGATCATATAATACACAGCTAGACACTGATCATATAATACACAGCTAGACACTGATTATATAATACACAGCTAGACACTGATTATATAATACACAGCTAGACACTGATCATATAATACACAGCTAGACACTGATCATACAATACACAGCTAGACACTGATCATATAATACACAGCTAGACACTGATCATATAATACACAGCTAGACACTGATCATATAATACACAGCTAGACACTGATCATACAATACACAACTAGACACTGATCATATAATACACAGCTAGACACTGATCATATAATACACAGCTAGACACTGATTATATAATACACAGCTAGACACTGATCATACAATACACAGCTAGACACTGATTACATAATACACAGCTAGACACTGATTATATAATACACAACTAGACACTGATCATATAATACACAGCTAGACACTGATTACATAATACACAGCTAGACACTGATTATATAATACACAACTAGACACTGATCATATAATACACAACCAGACACTGATCATATAATACACAGCTAGACACTGATCATATAATACACAGCTAGACACTGGTCATATAATACACAACTAGACACTGATCATATAATACACAGCTAGACACTGATCATATAATACACAGCTAGACACTGATCATATAATACACAACAAGACACTGATCATATAATACACAGCTAGACACTGATCATACAATACACAGCTAGACACTGATCATATAATACACAGCTAGACACTGATCATATAATACACAGCTAGACACTGATCATACTATACACAACTAGACACTGATCATATAATACACAACTAGACACTGATCATATAATACACAGCTAGACACTGATCATACAATACACAGCTAGACACTGATCATATAATACACAGCTAGACACTGATCATACAATACACAGCTAGACACTGATCATATAATACACAGCTAGACACTGATCATACTATACACAACTAGACACTGATCATATAATACACAACTAGACACTGATCATATAATACACAGCTAGACACTGATCATACAATACACAGCTAGACACTGATCATATAATACACAGCTAGACACTGATCATACAATACACAGCTAGACACTGATCATATAATACACAGCTAGACACTGATTTTATAATACACAGCTAGACACTGATCATATAATACACAGCTAGACACTGATCATATAATACACAGCTAGACACTGATCATATAATACACAGCTAGACACTGATCATATAATACACAGCTAGACACTGATCATATAATACACAGCTAGACACTGATCATACTATGCACAGCTAGACACTGATCATATAATACACAGCTAGACACTGATCATATAATACACAGCTAGACACTGATCATACTATGCACAGCTAGACACTGATCATATAATACACAATTAGACACTGATCATATAATACACAACTAGACACTGATCATATAATACACAATTAGACACTGATCATATAATACACAACTAGACACTGATCATACAATACACAGCTAGACACTGATCATATAATACACAACTAGACACTGATCATATAATACACAACTAGACACTGATCATATAATACACAGCTAGACACTGATCATATAATACACAACTAGACACTGATCATATAATACACAGCTAGACACTGATCATATAATACACAACTAGACACTGATCATACTATACACAGCTAGACACTGATCATATAATACACAACCAGACACTGATCATATAATACACAGCTAGACACTGATCATACAATACACAGCTAGACACTGATCATACAATACACAGCTAGACACTGATCATATAATACACAACTAGACACTGATTATATAATACACAGCTAGACACTGAGCATATAATACACAGCTAGACACTGATCATACAATACACAACCAGACACTGATCATATAATACACAGCTAGACACTGATCATACAATACACAGCTAGACACTGATCATACTATACACAGCTAGACACTGATCATATAATACACAACCAGACACTGATCATATAATACACAGCTAGACACTGATCATATAATACACAGCTAGACACTGATCATATAATACACAGCTAGACACTGATCATATAATACACAGCTAGACACTGATCATACAATACACAGCTAGACACTGATCATATAATACACAACTAGACACTGATCATATAATACACAGCTAGACACTGATCATATAATACACAGCTAGACACTGATCATATAATACACAGCTAGACACTGATCATACAATACACAGCTAGACACTGATCATATAATACACAGCTAGACACTAATCATATAATACACAGCTAGACACTAATCATATAATACACAGCTAGACACTGATTATACTATACACAACTAGACACTGATCATATAATACACAGCTAAACACTGATCATATAATACACAGCTAGACACTGATTATATAATACACAGCTAGACACTGATCATACAATACACAGCTAGACACTGATTACATAATACACAGCTAGACACTGATTATATAATACACAACTAGACACTGATCATATAATACACAACCAGACACTGATCATATAATACGCAGCTAGACACTGATCATATAATACACAGCTAGACACTGGTCATATAATACACAACTAGACACTGATCATATAATACACAGCTAGACACTGATCATATAATACACAGCTAGACACTGATCATATAATACACAACTAGACACTGATCATATAATACACAGCTAGACACTGATCATACAATACACAGCTAGACACTGATCATATAATACACAGCTAGACACTGATCATATAATACACAGCTAGACACTGATCATACTATACACAACTAGACACTGATCATATAATACACAACTAGACACTGATCATATAATACACAGCTAGACACTGATCATACAATACACAGCTAGACACTGATCATATAATACACAGCTAGACACTGATCATACAATACACAGCTAGACACTGATCATATAATACACAGCTAGACACTGATCATACTATACACAACTAGACACTGATCATATAATACACAACTAGACACTGATCATATAATACACAGCTAGACACTGATCATACAATACACAGCTAGACACTGATCATATAATACACAGCTAGACACTGATCATACAATACACAGCTAGACACTGATCATATAATACACAGCTAGACACTGATTTTATAATACACAGCTAGACACTGATTATATAATACACAGCTAGACACTGATCATATAATACACAGCTAGACACTGATCATATAATACACAGCTAGACACTGATCATATAATACACAGCTAGACACTGATCATATAATACACAGCTAGACACTGATCATACTATGCACAGCTAGACACTGATCATATAATACACAGCTAGACACTGATCATATAATACACAGCTAGACACTGATCATACTATGCACAGCTAGACACTGATCATATAATACACAATTAGACACTGATCATATAATACACAACTAGACACTGATCATATAATACACAATTAGACACTGATCATATAATACACAACTAGACACTGATCATACAATACACAGCTAGACACTGATCATATAATACACAACTAGACACTGATCATATAATACACAACTAGACACTGATCATATAATACACAGCTAGACACTGATCATATAATACACAACTAGACACTGATCATATAATACACAGCTAGACACTGATCATATAATACACAACTAGACACTGATCATACTATACACAGCTAGACACTGATCATATAATACACAACCAGACACTGATCATATAATACACAGCTAGACACTGATCATACAATACACAGCTAGACACTGATCATACAATACACAGCTAGACACTGATCATATAATACACAACTAGACACTGATTATATAATACACAGCTAGACACTGAGCATATAATACACAGCTAGACACTGATCATACAATACACAACCAGACACTGATCATATAATACACAGCTAGACACTGATCATACAATACACAGCTAGACACTGATCATACTATACACAGCTAGACACTGATCATATAATACACAACCAGACACTGATCATACAATACACAGCTAGACACTGATCATACTATACACAGCTAGACACTGATCATATAATACACAACCAGACACTGATCATATAATACACAGCTAGACACTGATCATATAATACACAGCTAGACACTGATCATATAATACACAGCTAGACACTGATCATATAATACACAGCTAGACACTGATCATACAATACACAGCTAGACACTGATCATATAATACACAACTAGACACTGATTATATAATACACAGCTAGACACTGATCATATAATACACAGCTAGACACTGATCATATAATACACAGCTAGACACTGATCATACAATACACAGCTAGACACTGATCATATAATACACAGCTAGACACTAATCATATAATACACAGCTAGACACTGATTATACTATACACAACTAGACACTGATCATATAATACACAGCTAAACACTGATCATATAATACACAGCTAGACACTGATCATACAATACACAGCTAGACACTGATGATATAATACACAGCTAGACACTGATCATATAATACACAGCTAGACACTGATCATATAATACACAGCTAGACACTGATCATACAATACACAGCTAGACACTGATTATATAATACACAGCTAGACACTGATCATATAATACACAGCTAGACACTGATCATATAATACACAACTAGACACTGATTATATAATACACAGCTAGACACTGATCATATAATACACAACTAGACACTGATCATATAATACACAGCTAGACACTGATCATATAATACACAGCTAGACACTGATCATATAATACGCAGCTAGACACTGATTATATAATACACAGCTAGACACTGATCATATAATACACAGCTAGACACTTATTATATAATACACAGCTAGACACTGATTATATAATACACAGCTAGACACTGATCATATAATACACAGCTAGACACTTATTATATAATACACAGCTAGACACTGATTATATAATACACAGCTAGACACTTATTATATAATACACAGCTAGACACTGATCATATA
The DNA here is from genome assembly GCF_027579735.1 of Bombina bombina. Classification (NCBI taxonomy): domain Eukaryota; kingdom Metazoa; phylum Chordata; class Amphibia; order Anura; family Bombinatoridae; genus Bombina; species Bombina bombina. Next base: position 31,540,199 of record NC_069510.1, on the reverse strand, counting down.
ATACACAGCTAGACACTGATCATACAATACACAACTAGACACTGATCATAGAATACACAGCTAGACACTGATCATATAATACACAGCTAGACACTGATCATACAATACACAGCTAGACACTGATCATATAATACACAGCTAGACACTGATCATATAATACACAGCTAGACACTGATTATATAATACACAGCTTGACACTGATCATATAATACACAGCTAGACACTGATCATATAATACACAGCTAGACACTGATCATATAATACACAACTAGACACTGATTATATAATACACAGCTAGACACTGATCATACTATACACAGCTAGACACTGATCATACTATACACAACTAGACACTGATCATATAATACACAGCTAGACACTGATCATACTATACACAACTAGACACTGATCATATAATACACAGCTAGACACTGATCATACTATACACAACTAGACACTGATCATATAATACACAGCTAGACACTGATCATATAATACACATCTAGACACTGATCATACTATACACAACTAGACACTGATTATATAATACACAGCTAGACACTGATCATATAATACACAGCTAGACACTGATCATACTATACACAACTAGACACTGATCATATAATACACAGCTAGACACTGATCATATAATACACAGCTAGACACTGATCATATAATACACAGCTAGACACTGATCATATAATACACAACTAGACACTGATCATACTATACACAACTAGACACTGATCATATAATACACAACTAGACACTGATCATACAATACACAGCTAGACACTGATCATATAATACACAGCTAGACACTGATCATACAATACACAACTAGACACTGATCATACAATACACAGCTAGACACTGATCATATAATACACAACTAGACACTGATCATATAATACACAGCTAGACACTGATCATACAATACACAACTAGATACTGATCATACAATACACAACTAGACACTGATCATATAATACACAGCTAGACACTGATCATATAATACACAGCTAGACACTGATCATATAATACACAACTAGACACTGATCATACAATACACAGCTAGACACTGATCATACAATACACAGCGAGACACTGATCATATAATACACAACTAGACACTGATTATATAATACACAGCTAGACACTGATCATATAATACACAGCTAGACACTGATCATACTATACACAACTAGACACTGATCATATAATACACAGCTAGACACTGATCATATAATACACAGCTAGACACTGATCATATAATACACAGCTAGACACTGATCATATAATACACAGCTAGACACTGATTATATAATACACAGCTAGACACTGATTATATAATACACAGCTAGACACTGATCATACTATACACAGCTAGACACTGATCATATAATACACAGCTAGACACTGATCATATAATACACAACTAGACACTGATCATACAATACACAACCAGACACTGATCATATAATACACAGCTAGACACTGATCATACAATACAAAGCTAGACACTGATCATATAATACACAACTAGACACTGATTATATAATACACAGCTAGACACTGATCATATAATACACAGCTAGACACTGATAATATAATACACAGCTAGACACTGATTATATAATACACAGCAAGACACTGATCATATAATACACAGCTAGACACTGATCATACAATACACAGCTAGACACTGATCATATAATACACAGCTAGACACTAATCATATAATACACAGCTAGACACTGATCATATAATACACAGCTAGACACTGATCATACAATACACAACTAGACACTGATCATATAATACACAGCTAGACACTGATCATATAATACACAGCTAGACACTGATTATATAATACACAGCTAGACACTGATCATACAATACACAGCTAGACACTGATTACATAATACACAGCTAGACACTGATTATATAATACACAACTAGACACTGATCATATAATACACAACCAGACACTGATCATATAATACACAGCTAGACACTGATCATATAATACACAGCTAGACACTGGTCATATAATACACAACTAGACACTGATCATATAATACACAGCTAGACACTGATCATATAATACACAGCTAGACACTGATCATATAATACACAACCAGACACTGATCATATAATACACAGCTAGACACTGATCATACAATACACAGCTAGACACTGATCATATAATACACAGCTAGACACTGATCATACAATACACAGCTAGACACTGATCATATAATACACAGCTAGACACTGATTTTATAATACACAGCTAGACACTGATTATATAATACACAGCTAGACACTGATCATATAATACACAGCTAGACACTGATCATATAATACACAGCTAGACACTGATCATATAATACACAGCTAGACACTGATCATATAATACACAGCTAGACACTGATCATACTATGCACAGCTAGACACTGATCATATAATACACAGCTAGACACTGATCATATAATACACAGCTAGACACTGATCATACTATGCACAGCTAGACACTGATCATATAATACACAATTAGACACTGATCATATAATACACAACTAGACACTGATCATATAATACACAATTAGACACTGATCATATAATACACAACTAGACACTGATCATATAATACACAGCTAGACACTGATCATATAATACACAGCTAGACACTGATCATACTATGCACAGCTAGACACTGATCATATAATACACAATTAGACACTGATCATATAATACTCAACTAGACTAGACACTGATCATATAATACACAATTAGACACTGATCATATAATACACAACTAGACACTGATCATACAATACACAGCTAGACACTGATCATATAATACACAATTAGACACTGATCAGTGCAGCATGCAAAGAATCACTTATACAGCAAACACAGTTATAATTTGTACACAGACACTGACATGCACAGCACTCAAGCAGGTAAGTGTCCAGCACTGTATACAGAAGCAAACTCTAGTTATGAGAATACAATTGCCCAGCACTGATATTTATATATTGGAATATTTCACATTCCAATGTTCTGCACGTAACAGAATATGTTCATATTTCTATCTGATGGTTTTTTTGGTACAATAACTAATAGACGAAGCACTCACTAGTTTTATCAAGTGTTACAAACATTTATTCATTAGTGACGTTTCGGGGTGTTCAGGGTCTGATGAAGGGGTGAACACCCCGAACGTCACTAAAGAATAAATGTTTTTAACACTTGATAAGACCAGTGAGTGCTTCGACTGTTCTGCGATTCTCTCTTAGCACCCTGGCATGTGGTTATCCTGTTAGTGGGAGTGCACCTATCTCTTTAATATATATATATACACAAAAGGAAAAAAATTCAGCGCTCAGAGACTACTGTGTCTTATTTCACATATATATCCACATCTATTTCATATACATGTTTGAAACAGAAAATATTTTAGTCTTTGGAGCCGTAATATTTCATACAGTCCGCAGTACTGGTTCCTGTGTGCCAAAAAAAACGGCAGCTCGTCTGGTATGGAGCGATCGCCTGTAGAGTGAGGTCCCTCCCGAGTGTCTGGAAAAGTGTAGAGATAGTCAAGCGCACAGAGGCACTCCTAGTGTAATATGTTTGTTATATATAGATACACATATAAGAAGAAATATCCGCACTCACTTGGTTTTACCTCATCCACTATGAGGTATTTTATCTGCACCGTGTTAGTAGATGTTTACTCCTTGGCCCAAGCCCTCCAGAACTTCTTGAATGGCCCAGTAGTTTCCGGATCCTTAGAGATGATATCCCATCAGTGGATATATGCTACCGAACTTGCCACGGGCTATAAGGGGTTAAGGAGCCCTGCTGACGAGGCTTCGGGATTCATAATACGAATGTTCCACTCATAATCTAGCCCTCAATGTTTTTGTGCAATAAAAAATATTGCAATATATAAACAGATTGGAAATGCTTTTAAAGGGATTTGTCTCTGGAATACAAAACCTTGCACAGTTAGGTAGAAAAATGACAATTTAAAAAATGTAAAACCTTAATTATCTTTTGTAATGCAAAAAAAAATGCTCTTTGTAAAGTGGTTAAACACATAGTTAAATCAGCTCCTGAGCTAGCTGAACACATCTGGTGAGCCAATGACAAATGTCATATGTGCGTAGCCACTACTAGCTCCCAGCAGTGAAATGCTGTTCCTGAGCATACCTAGGTAAACTTTACAACCTGATAGCTTGTAAAATACATAAACATGAAAACAATTGTATTAAACATTAAAATCTCGTACTTATACTACTGTACCCAGAATCCTTTGCAAAGAATTTATTATCCTTTTCTTGTTTATACCCATCACAGCTTTTATCTAAGGTTACATTTTGCTGTGTCACAGTATGATAGGTTAGTCACTTAAGCAAACAAATAAAATGGCACTGTGTAATTATAGCATGGAGAGTTACGTGAGGCCTTACCATGACACACACAATTCTTTACAGCTTTTCTAGGTGGCACGTTAAGTGGATTTTCGTTACAAATTAACTATCAGTCAAAAGGTAAAAAGCAGGACAGGTTTAGACTGATTTTTTTTATGGTATGTTTGTACAATCGTAATGGGTTGGTACCACTGAACAAAGGGCTCATTCTCTTTAGTACCAGAAGATGATATCATCAGAAAGAGTTTTTGTTGTTGTTGTTTTTTTAATAGCAGTGCAAAGTCTGTAACTATTTTATATATATATATATATATATATATATATATATATATATATATATATATATATATATAAAACACACAGAGAAAACCCAGCACTCACTTACAAGCTCTGAGCTAAGATTTAAAAGCAAAAATGGAAAGGTTAGTCACCGCATCTGGCCAAATGGGACAAGCTCAGGTACCACGTCAAGGTCCTTTCCAAATACCTGAGACCCTAAAACAGCCACACAATGCAAGCTTTCAAATCCAAACAAACTGAAAACAAGGGAAGGGTGCACAGGAATATGTAATCACCCTAGACATATACAAAACACGGAAGGGAACTGCACTCTCATACCGGACCGGGTACACATCCCATGACCCTGCAACATGCTCAGCCCTGGGTGCCACTGGCACTCACAGGAAGCTGTGCTGTCCCCAGAGCCACAAGCAGTTAACCCCAGACAGGTCTGGGTGCAAGAGCCATAGGGAAAATTACAAAACAAATTAATACAACACACAGAGAAAACCCAGCACTCACTTACAAGCTCTCAGCTAAGATTATATATATATATAGGTTCATTATTAGATTTGATGTTTTAGCAAAGTTTTAATAACCATACATACATTTCGGTATCTTTATTAAGAAACAAACAGAAAATACAGGAGATATGTACAAAAAATATAAAAAAGCTCAATTTTCAGAACAAAACGGCTTCTTCAGTCAAAAGTCAGTATTTAGTGTGACCTCCCTTGGCACTAAGCACATCTTGATCTCTTTTGGGGACACTGTCCTGAAGTTTTCTGAAGTCATCTTCTGGTATATTATATCAGGCTTCTTTCAGCACTTCCCAGAGTTCTTCTTTAGATTTAGGTTGTTTTATTTCTTTCTCTGACCAGGTGATCCCATACGGCTTCTATAATATTCAAGTCTGGACTCTGTGGAGGCCACTCCATGACTGTCAGTGTTTTATCAGCTGTTTTTCTCACCAAGTATGATTTCACTGCATTAGCAGTGTGCTTGGGATCATTATCCTGCTGAAATATAAAACCATTACCAATCAGGCACTTTCCAAAAGGAATGGCATGATGAATTAAAACCTGTCTGTACTTTTCAGCATTCATGATCCCATCAATTCGGCAATTTCGCCAACACCACTGGCAGAAATGCAACCCTGAACCAGGACAGACCCTCCACCATGTTTCACTGAAGGCCACAAGCACTCATTCTTCCATCTCTATACAACTCCTCTTCTCACAAATTGTCGACGATTGGACCCACCAAATTTCAAACTTGGATTTGTACTCTTTTCCACTGATCTTCATTCCAATCTTTGTGAGCTTTATCATATCTGTGTTTTCACCCTGTTCCTCTTCCAAAAAAAGTGGCTTCTTGGCTGCTACCCTTCCACAAAGACCATTCCTGATCAAGCGTCTTCGGATTGTAGAAGGGTCAATTAGGCATCCCAATGAAGCTGCCAGATGCTGAGCCAGGTCCTTGCTGGACTTTTTCCGGCCTCTCAAAGAAGAAACTCTGAGAAACGTCTCATCAGATTTTGATAGTTTTCTTTGCCTTCCAGCCTTTTTTTGTAATTGACCTCTCCTGATTCTTCAAATCCATTTATAACAGCTTGAATACCACATCTTGAGTATCCAGTTTGTTTGCCGATTTCCCTGAGAGTGGCCTTGCTGATGCAAAAGTATGATTTTATCTCTGTCAAATTCTGTGATCTTTGGCATTTTGAATGGAATGATGTGATTGAAACTTGGTCTTATTAGCAAGCCTCCAATTAATTCAACTCATACCACATGTGTATGGAATGCTCAAGCATGTCTTGCACAAGCCTGGTGTAATAGACCTCTTTCACAGCAGTCATTTTTACATCAAATAGTAGGACAAATACAAGTGTTAGCAATGACATTAATTAGGGTTCCATTCCATTTAAGATTATGAGAGCCAGGTTCTTGCTATTGCTCAGGATGGTCTCTTCAACAGTAGTATTTATTGATAAAAAATATATATTGCAGAATAAAGATCTTAAGGAGTTAAAACATTGTGTAAAACATAAGCTACTCAATCACAACACGTTTCTTGGCCCATTGACAGTTTTATCAGGTCAAGAAACATCTTGTGATTGAGTTATAGGGGGATATTTATCAAGCTGTCAACCGCAAATACACTGGAATTCCACGTCGTAATTGTTGTGAGATTGATTTGACCTAGTTATCAAAGCCTCAAGATCGGCAAATGTTAAAATTTGTGACGTAACATACGAACCGGCGATCTCAATCCGATGCAGATCGATGCTTATGTCATTACAGATGTTCCGAATACACATTCGACTCTACTTGACACTTTTTGCGATTTATCAAATAGTTAACAGGTACGCTCGCGTCTTTTTTGACACAACGTACCTGGTTTTCAATCCCCCACCCTTGAGGCCGCGGATGCCATAGAAATCGATGGAGGTCTAAAAGCACCGAAATCTAATGTTCGATACTGCCAGAGAATGAGGCACATCCCATTGATTTCTATGGTAGAAAACAAGTTATGTTTACACCTAACACCCTAACATAAACCCGAGTCTAAACACCCCTAATATGCCACTCCCGACATCGCCGCCACCTACATAATGTTATTAACCCCTATTCCGCCACTCCCCAACACCGCCGCCACTAAATAAACTTATTAACCCCTAAACCTCTGGTCTCCCACATCACCACCACTAACTAAACCTATTAACCCCTAAACCGTCAGCCCCCCACATCGCAAAAACCTAAATTAAGCTAGTAACCCCTAAACCTAACAACCCCCTAACTTTAAATTAACATTACATTATCCCTATCTTAATATAAATTAAAACTTACCTGTAGAATTAAAATAAACTAATTTAACTATTAATTAATCCACCCTAACTATTCTACTACAATTAAACTACCAATTAAATAAACTAAATTGCATATTAAAAAAACCTAACACTACTAAAATTATTTAAATATACTATTAAACATTATTAAAAGTACTACATTACAAAAACAAACAAACACAAAGTTACAAAAAACAAACACTAAATTGTGAAAAACAAACCAAATGATCTAATAGCCCTATAAAAATAGAAAAGCCACCCCCCCAAATAAAAAACCCTAGCCTACAATAAACTACCAATGGCCCTTAAAAGGGCCTTTTGCGGGGACATTGCCCCAAAGATATCAGCTCTTTTACCTGTAAAAAAAAAGTATAAACACCCCCCCAACAGTAAAACCCACCACCCAACCAACCCCCTCCAAATAAAAAAAAACCCAACTATCTAAAGTAACCTAAACTACCCATTGCCCGGAAAAAGGCATTTGTTTGGGCATTGCCCAAAAAAAAACTTAAAAAAACCTAACACCGACGATCCACTTACAGTTCTTGAAGTCCCGCTTGAAGGATCCATCCAGCCGGTGAAATCCTCATCCATGCAGCAAGGAGTCCTCATCCAGACGGCATCTTTTATCTTCATCCTGCCGGCGAAGTCCTCATCCAGGCGGCAAGAAGTCTTTATCCAGACGGCATCTTCTATCTTCATCCATCCGGCGTGGAGCATCCTCTTCATACGGTCGCCGTATACTGGAACTTGAATGCAAGTGACACAATACAAGATGGCATCCCTTGCATTCCTATTGGCTGAAAGATTTCAATCAGCCAATAGGATTGAGCTCTCATCCTATTGGCTGTTCCAATCAACCAATAGGATTGAGCTCTCATCCTATTGGCTGTTCCAATCATATGAAGAGGATGCTCCGCGCCGGATGTCTTCAGGATGGACCTGCTCTGAGCCGGATGGATGAAGATACAAGATGCCGTCTGGATGAAGACTTCTTGCCGCCTGGATGAGGACTTCTCTGGCTGGATGAAGATAGAAGATGCCGTCTGGATGAGGACTTTTTGCCACATGGATGAAGACTTTGCCGGCTGGATGGATCCTTCAAGCGGGACTTTAAGAAATGTAAGTGGATCGTCGGGGGTTAGTGTTAGGCTTTTTTAAGGTTTTTTTGGGTGGGTTTTATTTTTAGATTAGGGTCTGGGCAGTAAAATAGCTAAATGCCGTTTTAAGGGCAATGCCCATACAAATGCCCTTTTCAGGGCAATAGGTAGCTTAGGTTATTTTAGATAGTTTTTTTATTTGGGGGGGTTGGTTGGGTGGTGGATTTTACTGTTGGGGGGTGTTTGCATTTTCTTTTACAGGTAATAGAGCTGATATCTTTGGGACAATGCCCCGCAAAAGGCCCTCTTAAGGGCCATTGGTACTTTATTGTAGGCTAGGGTTTTTTATTTTATTTTGGGGGGGCTTTTTTATTTTGATAGGGCTATTAGATTAGGTGTAAAAAAAATATTTTTGATCATTTGTTTGTTTTTCCGTAATTTAGTGTTTTTTTTTTGTAACTTAGTGTTTTGTTTTTTTTCTGTAATTTAGTACTTTTAATAAGGTTTAATTGTATATTTAAATATAATTTTAGTAGGGTTAGGTTTTTTTAATGTGTAGTTTATTTAATTGGTAGTTTAATTTAATTGTAGTGTAATAGTTAAGGTAGGTTAAATGACTGTATTTTAACTCTACAGGTAAGTTTTAATTTATATTAAGATAGGGATGTTGCAATTTTAATTTAAAGTTAGGGATTGTTAGGTTTAGGGGTTAATAGCTTAATTTAGGTTTTTGCGATGTGGGGGGCTGACGGTTTAGGGGTTAATAGGTTTAGTTAGTGGTGGTGATGTGGGAGGCCAGAGGTTTAGGGGTTAATAAGTTTATTTAGTGGCGGCGGTGTTGGGGAGTGGCGGAATAGGGGTTAATAACATTATGTAGGTGGTGGCGATGTCGGGGGCGGCATATTAGGGGTGTTTAGACTCGGGTTTATGTTAGGGTGTTAGGTGTAAACATAACTTGTTTTCTACCATAGAAATCAATGGGATATGCTTCATTCTCTGGCAGCATCGAACATAAGCTTTCGGTGCTTTTAGACCTCCATCGATTTCTATGGCATCCGCAGCCTTTTTGACGGCTTTTTTTTAGAAATATGGAGATCGTATTGAGATCTGCGGCCACAATGTTTGGCGATGTTAGGCGAGCGTATTGATGCCGGCGAATGCAACATAGTTGACAGCTTGATAAAATATCCCCCCTTGGCTCATGAGCAGTAATGCCCTACTGGAATTCGGATAGAGCATGCAATTTTAAACAAATTTCCAATTTACTTCTGTAATCAAATTTGCTTTGTTCTCTTGGTATCTTTGTTGAAGAGTAAAACTAGGTAGAGTCATAAGAGCTCAGGAGTGTGCACATGTCTTTAGTAATCTATGGCTGTAGTGTTTTGCAACATTGTATAAAAAAGCTACAAATAATGTGGCAAAACACTGCTGCCAAAAAGTACTAAAGACACGTGCACACTCCTGAGCCTCTTATGAGTCTAACTAGTTTTACTCTTCAATAAAAGATACCAAGAGAATAAAGGAAATTTGAAAACAAAATTAAATTAGGAGGTTATTCAAAATTGCATGCTCTATCCCAATAAAAAGTTTGATTTTGACTTTACTATCCCTTTAAAGGGATAGTCAAGTCCAAAAAAAAACTTTCATGATTTAAATAGGGAATCTCATTTTAAAAAACTTTCCAATTTAGATTTGTTCTCTTGGTATTTTTGGTTGAAAGCTAAACCTAGGAGGTTCATATGTTAATTTATTAGACCTTGAAGACTGCCTCTAATCTGAATGCATTTTGACCACTAGAGGGCATTAGTTCATGTGTATCATATAGATAACATTGAGCTCATGCACGTGAAGTTACCCTGGAGTGAGCACTGATTGGCTAAAATGTAAGTCTGTGCAAAGAACTGAAATAAGGGGGCAGTTTTCAGAAGCATAGATACAAGGTAATCACAGAGGTAAAAAGTTTATTTCTATAACAGTGTTGGTTATACAAAACTGGGGAGTGGGTAATAAAGGGATTATCTTTCTTTTTAAACAACAAAATTTCTGGTGTTGACTGTCCCTTTAAGTGAAAGTTTTTTGCAAACATTTAATAGCTGTATTTTTAACAAATCATACATTTTACTATTTTAAATACAACATTAAAATATGTAATGTACATTATCAGCTGATTAAAAAAGATATTATAATTAATGCCTGAAAATGTTCTCAGACTTTAATGTAATTCCGTGAGTATAAACAGTGGAATGTTAATGTCATTAACGTAATTCTTTTTTTAAATTGAATGTTACATTCAATATAGAATAATGTAACACTTGTTCTATACAAACATTTAACTAGTAGAACAAATGTCAGAGAGAATTGTCTGTTCTGCCTTTTCAATTCCCCAAAAAGTGACACTTGCTATGTCTTACTTTTGGGTATAACAGTCCTCAAAATTAAATGAATTAAAAATGTAGAATGAATAAATAGTGATTAACCCCTTAACAACCTGTACGCTGCTGGTCTTTCTATGGGGATTGCATTTTTAATAGAGCGGTATGCCAACAGGAGGGAGGTAGGGTATAATAGCGCGGTCCCACTGCTGGCGGAAGGACCCATGCTATTATAACCAAAAAAAAACTTAATGACCAACAGGGGATGTCATGGGCATTAAGGGGTTAAATAATACAATGGACAGTCTGTTCTAGCATTCTGTTAGTGTGTATTCCTGCCATAACCATATACAGACAGGGCCGGCTCAAGGAATTGCACTGATAAGCTGCCTGGGTCAGAGAATGAAATGACACCCCAACTCTCTTCCCACTACAGTCTAAACTGAACTATTGCTCAACATTCCAAAGGGAAAAGGAATACATAGATATATACAAGTGACTTGGCCACTTTTTATATTATTTAAGACATCCATATGCTGCCTCTTAAGTGCTGCCTGGGTCCCACACTCCCACCATGACCCATTATAGGGCCGGCTTCATTTCTCAAGATGCGGATTTAGTCTTGGAGTTCCTGAGGTGTAAGATTGCATGAGCGAGCCTGCGCCCTATTGTTAAGATGCAGTGGTCTTAACAGCTGGTGATTTAAAATCACCTTGAACTAATCCGACCAGCGTGATTGACACCCACTCGTACAAATACGAGTATCACAATGCTGCCAGCTAATCACGATTGGGAGCCTGACTGCCATAGTTGCATCAAGTGCCCAAGAAATGATATCGCGCACAGTAAAAAAGAACCACTAGGAACATAGAAAGCCATCATTACAACCACACCACTTAGAAAACATGTTCAAAATGTAAGTGTTCTTAACTGTAAAACAATTGCATATCTGTTTTATTAGTGTAAAGCACTTGGTTTCAAACCTGTCCTTCGTCCTCCCTAACAAGTCACATTTTGAGACTATCTGATCTAGAGCACAGGTGAAATTTTACCTGCTCTCACCAAGGTAATCCTGAAAACCTGTCCTGTTGGGGAGGCCTGAGGCAAGGATTGAAAACCATTGGTGTAAAGTAATCTTGCTGGATAGAACGAGAACCATCTCAGAAGGCGAGATCAGGGTTTTTCATCCAAACTTCATTCACAAATGTGAAATTCATAGAGACTTTATTGTCCTTTGGGTAGTATCTTGTAGGGATGTGCATTTATGGGTTTTCGTTAGTGAAGGAATGCTGAATATGGCCGCCACCAGCGGCATTCGGCTATTTTCAGATCTGGATTTCTATTTGTTAAAGTGCAACACTCTAAGATCTGGATTTGTACTTTCACAGGAAGAAATCTGACTATGAAAATGCCATATTCGGTATTCCTTTGCTAACGAAACCCACTCATGCACAAATATCTAGTATATCTTCTCACCGCCATGTCTTGCTGATGAGGTTGCCTCAGTTTTATTTCACTTTTATATCTCATCGACTTTTTCTAAGTTATCCTTTGTGAGTACGTTGGTCTTTTATTTTTTAGTTTTAATTTGTTCACTAATATTTTGAAGGTTGTTTTGTTATGCCAATATACTTCACAGTGTAACTACGCTCTGAGAAACTATACAACAGAAGGATGTTGCTTATTTGATTGTAATGGAACCAATCTTTGCAACGTGTGGCTGTGACAAAGGGGCATTTTCAAATCTTTTTTTAATTTTTGAGTTGTGATGTTGTTGGAAAATTTTTAAGCAACATTTTATTTTCACAATTCTTTTTTTAACGCTTATAGCACCGGTTCAGCCTTTTATGGATTTCCCTTTAGTCAGGAATTGTTATTGCTATTACTAGAGACAATAAGGTCTCTCACTTCTGTATGTTAGTATTTGAGTCATATGAACTTTAAAAGGGAAACCCAAAATTTTTCTTTCATGATTCAGATAGAGCATGCAATTTTTAAACAATTTTCTAATTTACTTTTCTTATCAAATTTTCTCCGTACTCTTGGTAACTTTTGTTGAAAAGCAGGAAATTAAGCTCAGGAGCATGCACGTGTCTGGAACACTATACGGCAGCAGTTTTGCAAGAATGTTATCCATTTGCAAGAGCACTAGATGGCAGCACTGTTTCCTGCCATATAGTGCTCTAGACGTCTACTTAGGTATCTATTCAACAAAGCAAATTTGATATATAAGTAAATTGGAAACTTTTTAAAAAACTTTTTTGGGGGTTAACCCTTTCAGTGCTAATGACGGCTCTGAGCCGTCACAAAGTTTCTCACTCTGGTGCTAATGACGGCTCAGAGCCGTCATGAGCACTCTCCCACCTTGAGGGAGATCTGGGGGCTCCTTACTGCTCCTACCTCGGCGATCGTGCCTGTAGAGTGACAGGCATCGCCGGGGCTTCACGTGATGCGCGGTGACGTCACGTGCAATTACGTGATGACGTCACCGTGCAACTTTATTTATACTTAACAATGTTAAGTATAGGAGGAGGGGGCATGCTGCTTAGAAGCCTGTATCTCAGACATCTAAGCAGCTACAGACCCCCAAGACCCACTGTTGGAAAGGTAATTGCCTAACCTTTCCAACAGTGTAAGTCTTGGGAATTTGTAAAAAAAAAAAAAAAAAAAGTTAAAAAAAATTTTTCCAAAAGAAAAGAAAATATTAGCACCCAGGTGGGAAATGACTTGGCAGGCAAAGGGTTAAAATCCCTTTAATAAATAATAAACAAAAAACATTCCCCCCCCCCTCAACTTTATTTATATTTATCAAATATAACAGATACATTTTTTTTCCAGTTACCATCCATCCAAATTTTAGGTTTGTAAATGTATTTGTATATTATAAGGAAACCTCTCAATATGGAGGTCAGTGAGATGTAATCTCACTGGCTAAGCAAGCTCTACAGGTGAACAGTGATACATTACACAGAAACATCCTTAACAAATCTGAAATACAAAACTAGCTCTCTTAGATCAAAAGGAAATGGCTCTAAATGTTCCATTAACGGACTGTATTTACTTCAATGTAAATTCTTTCCAAACTCGTGGTCAGTTTAAAGCAATTATGTGTAATTTGTGAGACTAAAGCATTGCTACAGTTCTGCAAATTGAGCAGGTGGATAGGATGACATTGTACTTTTTATCATAAATCAATCTCTGTTAAAATTATTCAGAACATTAAGGAGCTTGCACATAATAATGTGTATAACACTGCAGCTTGGTATTTAAAGGGACTGTTCACTCAAAAATGTTCTCCCATTTAAATTGTTCCCAATGATCCATTTTACCTGCTGTAGTGTATTAAATTGTTTACTATTAGCTCATTTATCCCTATTTGGCCTTTTAAATAGCTGATTTAGCTTGTAGTATTCCAATCTATACTGAAAGTTTTGATACTGGAGTCTCAGCTATTGAATAGCCTAAGTAAACACAGCCAGCAGAATAAATTACACTCTCAGTGGGGTGCAGGATAGTTAAGTAATAAAATGATAATTTTCCATTGTTCTGTCTAAGTATTGAGCTTTGGTTTTTCAGATAAATATAAGATAAGGAAGCAAGTGTGTGTACACAAAGTGATAACATAATGAGATATGATATTACCTGAAGTTCAAACCATTGTAATAGGCTGTGGTTTAAAAGCACAAACCATAAATATGAAAATGCAATTTCTTATAAATGTTATACTCTGCAGCTGGTATAGCAAGTCATTGAAAATACATTAATATAAAAACAATTTTACAGTGTACTGTCCCTTTAAAGGTAAATTTGTATGGCAATACAGTGAGAGTTAAACGACCATGAAAGCCAAAAATTAAACTTTCCAGATTCAGATAGACTGTCATTTTAAACAACTTTCCAAATTACTTAAATTATCTATCAAATTTATTCACATTTTTTTTTACTTGCACACTTTCAGAGACACCAGCTTCTACTGAGCATGTGCAAGAGTTTATAGTAAAAATGTATATGAGATATGATTGGCTGATGGTTGTCACATGATACAGGGAACAGGGAAATAAAAGCACAATTATTCTATAATGACATCTCACAGAGTACAATATAGCAGTTTTGAGAACTGCTTTCCAATAAGGCTGTTTGTGAAATCATTCAGTGTTGACTAATTGGAGCCTGAGACAGGTGTTTTGACAGTGGGTTTCCATCAGATAGGAGCAAATGCCAAACAAATTGTGTTATTATATTTTATTACAGTTGTAAAAATGTAATGAGATAATAAATGTTGAGGAGATAATTAGATCTAAGATCGTGTAACATACAATAAACATTCTATACATCTATCTACACATTTGTCTATCTTATATCTGTATATCCTTTATCTATCTATCTTATATCTATCCTCTCTCTCTATCTTGCATCTATCTATCCTATATCTATCTGGTTTGCGTTGTGTCTGTTTAATTTGCATTAATACACACAACACTGTAGAAAGTTGTCATAAACTAAAAATACAATAAAACCACATTAATTTCAATTTACTTTATTATTTTGTAAATGTGAATTTTACAAAGCATTTTTACAATTAAATGATCACATCATTTGATGGAGTTGTCGTCCCCACCATCATGATATGAAACCATCTTTAAGCATTCTTTGTAATGTTGTTTTTTTGTTGTTTAAGTTATTGATATATTAGGACAACTGAGGGTTAAAAATAACAGTCTATACATAGTAACAGCACATTAATACCAGTGGATAAAGCATTAAAAAAAAACAATATCTTGTTGGTGGAAAATAGCTTAACAGTAGAGCAACAAAAAAGACAAAATAATGTTAACAGTCATGAAATACAGTATCACTTAGTAGCTAAACACACTTGTCCTTTTTCTTAGATTTCAAAACATTCTGTCCAAAAGACTAACAATCTACTTAGCTCATTTGTCATCCAAATTTTCAAGTCAAAAATATTTATACATATTTAGGACATTTAACTTGCAAATGTTGGCTTTTTTATATTGAAGTCATGTGCAAAACACGTTGAGTGGAAGAGACAGGATATATCTAGTACGTTTTAGTTGCTAGGTATTTAGACAAGGGGATTTCTGGGCCAGGTATAATTAGGAGCAAACTTAAAGGGGTGTTTAACACTTCTTCCTTTTGTGTTAAATTTGAGTTTGGCCAGCACTCTTTATAGAAAGGTCAAAAAGCAAATTCTGTAACATAGGTTCCACAAAAGGCTGCAAAAAGTAATTTTTTTATAACACAAAAGCAAGTAGTGTTTAAAGTCTTTTTTAAATACAGATCTTTAATGGGTGACCCCAAAACAAATTCCATTGACTGATCTTGCTAAACAGTAAAAAAAAAAAAATGATTAAACTGCGCTATTTGGTACCAACATACTTACCTTACATCTTTCCCATTTTTTTTCCACTGGGTTTTCCAATTTGTTGCCATTCCAAACCATTTCAAATCCGAATTATTGGGTGTATTGCCCAGTGGATTGGTACATCATTAACTTCAAAGATACTTCACTTTTATATAAGTAGCCATACTACAAACCATCTAAAAGTACTTTTTTTTTGTATGGTTTTTGGACTGGATCTCTTATCCAGCTAGCTTAGGGTTTATTTTACAGGTAAGTATTTAGTTTTAAATAGGAATAATTTATTTAATGCTAGGAATATTTATTTATATTTATTTAAATTATATTTAAGTTAGGGGGTGTTAGGGTTAGACTTAGGTTTAGGGGTTAATAAATGTAATATAGTGGCGGCGGTGTTGGGGGGCAGATTAGAGGTTAATAAGTATAATGTAAGTGGCGGCGGTGTAGGGGGGCAGATTACGGGTTAATAAATATAATGTAGATGGCGGCGGTGTAGGGGGGGCAGATTAGGGGTTAATAAATGTAATGTAGGTGGCGGTGGGCTCCGGGAGCGGCGGTTTAGGGGTTAAACACTTTATTTAGTTGCGGCGGGGTCCGTGAGTGGTGGTTTAGGGGTTAATAAGTATAATGTAGGTGGCCGCAGTGTAGGGGGGGCAGATTTGGGGTGTTTAGACTCGGGTACATGTTAGGGTGCTAGGTGTAAACATTCCCATAGGAATCAATGGGATATCAGGCAGCAGCGAACATAAGCTTTTGCTGCTTTCCGACTCCAATTGATTCCTATGGCATCCGCCGCCTCCAGGGCAGTGGATTAAAAACCAGGTACGCTAGGCCAGAATAGTGGCAAGCGTACCTGGTGGATATTTGATAACTTCCAAAAGTAGTCAGATTGTGCCAAACTTGCGTTCGGAACATCTGTAGTGACGTAAGCATCGATCTGTGTCGGACTGAGTCCGGCGGATCGTATGTTAAGTCACAAAATTCTACTTTTGCCGGTTTGTAGGGTTTGATAACTAAGACAACTCAGGCTCGCCACAAATACGCTGCGGAATTCCAGCATATTTGCAGGTGACGGCTTGATAAATAGATGCCAATGAGCGGATGATGACCATGCATATCATCCGCAGTTAAAGGGTTAAATCAATAAGACTCCATGTTTTTTTCCTTTCAGTTTGGCTGCGTATTTTTGGTTCATAAAAACTTCCGCAAAAACTAACTAGAAAGTCATGTGAAATGTCTGATTCATATTAGTTTTTAACTGAATTACTTGTTATAAAGTATATTCTATTTGAGTAGCTGTATAATTCAAATGGAAAGCCCATATTTAAAGTTAATGGCTTAAAAAACAAGCTGAAAATAGCCAATGACTGCATACAATGCTTTTGCATGGAAATTCAGATGTATTGGAGTGTGCGCCACTATTTGTAAAATCGTTCTAACAGACTGTTTATAAAAATTTTTTTTTTTTACATCTTTATATAATTCTGAGATGAAGGTCGACTCAGCCGAGTGTTTAAAAAAAAAGTTGTATATGTATGTAAGTTAAACAGTATATAAAAGTGCACAAATACACAGTTTCAGCATCGCCGTTAATAGCCCTATGCGTTTCGGCTGAGAACCATATTCTGCAGGTCACCAGCATGGATTTTGGATCATACAAAGGAGTTGATTGGTGCGCGTGTATAGTGCACAGGCTTGATTAACAGTAAAACGCATGCATGCATGGCACATATGCACCAATCAACTTTTATGCTTTGAGATCTGCTCTGTGTGCATTCAGACGGTAACAATCTTGGAAACATTTATGTACTAGAATACATTCCATAATTTATAGGAAAGATCTGAGACATATATAATGCTGAATCGGATTATCCCTTTAATACAATATGAGATAGTTATCACATTACAGAGTTTATCTTCATATTGCACACTTTTCATGCCATGGAAATAGTTAGGAATAGAGGAAGGTGTGAGTGTGATACATTTGCATGCAACAAAGCAAATAATGAATGATTTAACACAGCTCCAAATTCTCAGTTTTTTCCCCCCATGATAACAAAATTATCTACATAAATTATAATTCTTAAAAGGGGCATAAGTCCATGTAATACACTGTAATGTATAGTAACAGTAACATTTAGAACGTTTAGAACCAACAATAACTTAACAGATATATTTGCTAGTAAAATAGCGGATTCCAGACTTGATAGGAAGAGAGTTTTATAGAGTGATTAGTCTCCAATTCAGACTATAGGGATACATCATTACATTTATTTGGTAATACATATATTCATCCTTCCAATCAAATGTTTCTATCGAAATAATGGAACTTTTTTTTTTTCAAACAAATGTTACATTTCCCTATATTGAATATAACAGTCTTATAATCGAATAAAAAGCTCACTTGAAATAGTGAAATTAACATCCATGACAATATGAATCAGCTTTCAAATGTTAATTTTCTATTAGGAACTATTTATTTTTTAAATTTTTCATTACATTTGAAATTGAGCCATGTAATATTTGTTTGCAAAAAAATAAAATGTCACATATATGGCAAACTTTCAACATTCATTCATAATTAGCCAAGTTGACTTATAGTTGCTGTGTTCAAACCATATATTTTAGCACAACACGTTGAAATCAGATACTATTACTATGAAAATGTATATAATGAAAAATATAGCTTTTCTCCAGCATGAGTTCCCATTCTATAAAACTTCTTTAATCACATCTATTCAACAAAGAAGGGATAGACTGGACATGAACATATATGCCAAATTTAACTGGAGTTCCAGTGGCGGAATATGATGTGTAAAATCAGTGTATCAGTATATACCCAGCATGGAAAAGGAGCAGAATATAAACCATTGGTTTTCATGGAAGCAAAATTGAAACTGATTATGATGAAACACATCTGAAATCTCTCTTCAATGCAATGACCTATCTATTGTAGATACTATGCGCAGAACTGCATAGATGCCAGTGATCCAATCAAACTTTTGTGCAAAGAAAACTTTCTGTTAAACAACATGGTTCTTGTGTGGTGACATTTTATGAATAAAATGTAAGTAAACGGTTTTAATGGAACACTGATATATGGCATGTGTATAATGAAATAAATAAAAGCCGTCTTAGTGTAATGTACTTTTGCTTTATTATTTTTATTCTGTGAATTTATTTTAGTTACATTGATGATGTCATCCCTACATCATCAATGTAACCAAACATTTCTCAGGTAATAAAGGGCCTCTATCTGCCTGTGTAATGTTTCTGTTTTTATGCAAAATAGCTCAGGAAATAAAGTTCATTTTTAAATTCTTATAAATGCACTTTATGTTTTATTAAGTCATCTGTCAAGGTCCATTTAAACTTAAGCCATGGGACCATATTAATTACATGATTTTACACTTACAAGTTATTATCATCTATTTGGGTTAACAGTGAGTAAACTCTTTACCAGATTATGGGCTAGACTACATTCCAGTTGTGTAAGCTTAACCACTAGTAATAATGGCAATAACTTTCATTAAAGTCTATTAGGCTCATGGGCTAGACTACATTTCAGTTGTAAGCTAAACCACTAGTAATAATGGCAATAACTTTCATTAAAGTCTATTAAGACTTTTGTTATTATTAACCTCTGCTAAAGGTACATTAAACCTAAAAAATAGTAATATGCTGCATTTGGAAAAAGAAGCAATTACATGTTAAATACATGTATAGTAAAAACAAGAGGTACTGCGTGGTTGTAAATGACACATCCCTCGCCAAAAATGGATTACTGGCCAATAAGGACATTCCCCAAATATCTATTGATGGAAGGGAAACACTATACAACAAAAAAAAAGTTATTTACCACAGGGACATCTATTTGTTAAAAAATGGTAATATATTTTAAATAAATACTGTTGTTTAGATACAACAAGAAAATATTACTTTAATATCCCTTTAAGTTTACAACTGGAATGTGATTTAGCGCCATAGCTATTAAGCTGTTAATGTAAAACAGAAAATCCCATATATATATATATATATATATATATATATATATATATATATATATATATATATATATATATATATAAAATCATGGATCCATGGTACAGTAACATCAATGACATATATGACATATAAAATTAGCATAGGATAAAGACAAATCGTTAAAAACAATACGTTAAAAACAATCTGATTAAATAATGCTGGTTTGGGCAAGAAAAAATGGGCAAGAAAAAATGTCAGTGGGAACCGTGTTCCCTATATAAGGTGCGGATGTGCCTCTAAAGAAATAATCCAAAAAATAGGAAAAAAGTGAGTGTGAGGGGGTACCCCCTCAAAAAATGAACAGTACCAAAAAATGTGACTGTGATAATCCAAAACACAGAAAAAACAAAAATATCAAATATCAAATGTCAAGGGTGGGAAAAAAAAAAAAATTTGTAGAAGGCTGTATATGAATGTGTCCGTGTATAAAGATCGTGGAAAAAACGGTGATAAACAATGTCAGTAAAATAAAGATCCAAATAGTATGTGTGTTGTTAGGCAAAATTTCCTTCAGTTTCCTCAAAGGAAGGTTCCAAACAATATGATGATAGTAGGTGAGGGAGTGTCCGGTAAAACCTGGGTGTAGTCCCTATATCCAATCTGTAAAAGAAACATACAATAGTGCAATAAAGCTAATGGATATGTGTATATAATAGGAAAAAAGCTCACCAAATTGCCAACGCGTTTCGGCCCAAAACTGGGCCTTTTTCAAGACATATACACATATCCATTAGCTTTATTGCACTATTGTATGTTTCTTTTACAGATTGGATATAGGGACTACACCCAGGTTTTACCGGACACTCCCTCACCTACTATCATCATATTGTTTGGAACCTTCCTTTGAGGAAACTGAAGGAAATTTTGCCTAACAACACACATACTATTTGGATCTTTATTTTACTGACATTGTTTATCACCGTTTTTTCCACGATCTTTATACACGGACACATTCATATACAGCCTTCTACAAAAATTTTTTTTTTTTTCCCACCCTTGACATTTGATATTTGATATTTGATATTTTTGTTTTTTCTGTGTTTTGGATTATCACAGTCACATTTTTTGGTACTGTTCATTTTTTGAGGGGGTACCCCCTCACACTCACTTTTTTCCTATTTTTTGGATTATTTCTTTAGAGGCACATCCGCACCTTATATAGGGAACACGGTTCCCACTGACATTTTTTCTTGCCCAAACCAGCATTATTTAATCAGATTGTTTTTAACGTATTGTTTTTAACGATTTGTCTTTATCCTATGCTAATTTTATATGTCATATATGTCATTGATGTTACTGTACCATGGATCCATGATTTTATCTATGTTTTAATTGATTAAATTGTACCTTATTTGATTAAATTGTACCTTATATCGTTAATGGTTTGTATCCATTTTTTCACTTAATTCAAACGATATTGGACCACTTGCTTATTGAGGGCCCGAATTCGATAGTTATTAGCCCATTTCTAGTTCCTCCGCCTACCTTTGGCGCTCCTAGGTCCCTTTCCTATTTTATAGTACTCTTCTTAAGGGTAGCTAGGTACCCTTCCAGTACCTAGGAGCTAGTAGGAATTTTGTGTTAGCGCTGTGAGATACCCTAGCATTCATATATATATATATATATATATATATATATATATATATATATATAATTTCCATATTCCTTATAATTTATAAAAGGCCAGATTACAAGTGGGGCACCATTTAAGGCTCTCGATTGAGTATTAATTGGGCTAGAAGTAAACATTTTGCACACATTGGGTTGCGCTTGTATTATGAGTTGAAAGTAAAAAGTTATCGCTCACATGCTAACTTGATGCGTGCAAAAAGCCGAACTTGCAATATCGCACTTGTGATAACCTATTCCCCCCATAAAAGTCAATAGAGAAAAAAGTGGAAAAAAAACATCCCACTCTCACCGTAACCTGAATGCATATTCTCAAGTGTGCTAACCCAACATGAAAATAAATTAATCCTTTACATTCCAATGTTCTTCATGTAGCAGAATATGTTCTATTTATTCATAAATAAATATTTCTACATATATCTGATGGTATTTTGGTACAATATATATCTATACCTATATATACATGATTATATATTTATATATATATATATATATATATATATATATATATAGATAGATACATAGATAGATATAGATATATACAGATATATGTAGGAATGTCTATTAAAAAATGCATAGAATATATTCTGCTATGAGCAGAACTTTGGACTGTGAAATATTTACAGTAAATACACACTAACACAATTTATTAAATATGAATACTGCAGAAATATGATTTTACATGTTTTCATCTACTTAACTGCAAAGGGCTGTAATGCACGTATATATATATATATACACACCTTTATATGTTTACATATGTATTTATGTTTTTACATGTGTATATATGTCTATAAATGCATACACAAATATATATATATATACACACACACACACATCTTTAGGCATGTATATGTATATATCTCTATGTAAAAGACCTTTGCCTGCCTTTATTTTCTTACATCTGAAATCTCATATCTTTGAGCCCTTATAACATTTTGTGCCAATTATTTTCTTGAATAAATTGTATTAGATGGTGTTATTATGATTGTAACTGTACTGTGTAATGTATTTTTGTGCACGTTTCACAAAATAGTTAACCAGAAGTCCGACGTCACTGTAATAACTCTAGCATGAATTGTGATTGCATTCATACATTCGCATTAACTTTCAACTTGTAATACGCACACAATTTAACTGGCATCCAAACGAACGCGAAAACCCGATATCGCTTGCAAGCAAACAGTATCACTCCACACGTAATCTGACCTTTAATGTTTTGCTCATGTTATGTCTGCAACAGCCGATCAGACTGTGCCAAACTTGACACTGGGCTGTATAATTGTAGATGTATGATATTTGTGAAGTTACTGACCTTGCCTTTAATAATGGATAAGCTCTCTGATACATTCTATTTGCATGTACTGGTAATCCTATTAACAATTCATTTAATGGAAAATATACAATTTTACATTTTATATTAATTGTGATTTAAAAATGAACTTTATTAGCAGTAATAGAGCAAATATACAAAATTATGTTGCCCTTAAAGGGGCATAACAAAACAAAACACATAACTATTTGGCCCCGCTATCATATGTCCTAATATATATATATATATATATATATATATATATATATATATATATATATATATATATATATATATATATATATATACACAGTTGTATGCAAATGTTTAGGCACCCCCGACAATTTCCATGATTTTCATTTATAAATAATTGGGTGTTTAAATCAGCAATTTCATTTTGATCTGTCAAATAACTGAAGGACACAGTAATATTTCAGTAGTGAAATTAGGTTTATTGGATTAACAGAAAATGTGCAATATGCATCAAAACGAAATTAGACAAGTGCATAAATTTGGGCACCCCAACAGAAATATTGCATCAATATTTAGTAGAGCCTCCTTTAGCAGAAATAGCAGCCTCTAGACGCTTCCTATAGCCTGTAATGAGAGTCTGGATGAAGGTATTTTGGACCATTTCTCCTTGAAAAACATCTCCAGTTCAGTTAGGTTTGATGGTTGCCGAGCATGGACCCCTCGCTTCAAATCACCCCACAGATTTTCAATGATATTCAGGTCTGGGGACTGGGATGGCCATTCCAGATCATTGTACTTGTTCCTCTGAATAAATGCCAGAGTAGATTTTGAGCAGTGTTTTGGGTCGTTGTCATGATGAAATATCCAGCCACAGCGTAACTTCAACTTTGTGACTGATTCCTCAATATTATTCACAAGTATCTGATAATATTGAGTGGAATCCATGCGACCCTCAACTTTAACAAGATTCCCAGTAACGGCACTGGACACACAGCCCCACAGCATGAACATCCACCAAATTTCACTGTGGGTAGCAAATGTTTGTCTTTGAATGCTGTGTTCATTTGCCACCATGCATAACGCCCCTTGTTATGACCAAATAACTCAATCTTTGCTTCATCAGTCCACAGCACCTTCTTCCAAAATGAAGCTGGCTTGTCCAAATGTGTGTTTGCATACCTCAAGCGACTCTGTTTGTGGCGTGTGTAGAGAAAAGGCTTCTTCCGCATAACTCTCCTGTGACGGATCCCCGGCTACCCCGGCTGGGTAGCTCCGCCAAACGGGTCTTTCCGCTGTCTTGAACAAACTTCTATGTAGCCCAGGAATTTGATTCTAGCAGGAGCCCACCTAAATGACTAGACAGACTAGCATTCAGGTGAAAAAAGAACTGTTTTATTGCACAGAAAACACAGCTTTTATACATTTCCAACAAATGGGAGTAGTTACACAAATAGAAACAAATATTATATAATGAGACAAACATCAGACAATGGTTAGTTAAACAAGATTCTAATCACATCCTGACTTACAAAAGGACAATGGATGACTCACACAATAACAGAAAGGCATTTCACACCTAGACTAGATAACAACAGGGGTGAGGTTAAAGGGGGTAAGGGTTTAACCCTTGCAGCCTGGTATCCGTGACATCTCCCCCCCTCCAGTTCGGCAGGCCTGGCTAGATCCACATACGGGTCGGCCTGGGGATGTCCGAGGAATTTATGCCTCTTCAGTCCGCCGGGAAAGTCTGTCAGCATTCCCATTGCTTTTTCCCGGTCGGTACTGAATGTCAAAGTTAAATGGCTGCAGGGCTAGGCTCCACCTCAACAGTCTCCCATTGTCCCCGGAAACTCAGTTGAGCCATACAAGGGGATTATGGTCAGTGAGGACGGTGAAGTGTCTTCCATATAGGTAGGGCTGCAACTTCTTCAAAGCCCATACCAGTGTCAGACACTCTTTCTCGCCCGCCGTGTAGCCTACTTCCCGGGGTAGCAGTTTTCGACTGAGGTAGGCAACGGGGTGGTCCTTTCCTTCCTCGTCTGCCTGACTTAGTATGGCCCCCAACCCAAACATGGAGGCATCTGTGTGGACAGAAAAATGTTTGGCTAGGTTTGGAGTGGCCAGTACTGGAGCAGAGATTAAGGCAGACTTAAGACTCTGGAAGGCTTGTTCACACTCGGGGGACCACAGAACCTGTTGGGGAAGTCATTTACGGGTCAGGTCAGTCAGGGGTTTGATGAGGGTGCTGTAATTGGGGACAAGCCTCTGGTAGTAGCCTGCAGTACCCAGAAAGGCAAGGACTTGGGTTTTGGTCATGGGGGTGGGCCAGTTAGCCACTGCCTCGACTTTGGCCGGTTCGGGTCGCTGCTTACTGCAGCTGAGTCGGTGGTCAAAGTATTGAACCTCCGAGCGCCCAATGGTACACTTATCTGGCTTCAAGGTTAGTCCGGCGGCTCGAAGACGATCTAAGATGAGGCCTAGGTGGACCAGATGGTCCTCCCAGGTCTCGCTATAGAAAGCGATGTCATCCAGGTATGCACAGGCATAGTCCTGGACGCCATCTAAAAGGCGGTCTACCATTCTTTGGAAAGTGGCTGGGGCGTTCTTCATTCCAAACGGCATGACCTTAAACTGGTATAAGCCGAAGGGAGTGATGAAGGCAGACTTGGGGATGGACTCAGGGTCGAGGGGAATTTGCCAATAACCCTTGCATAGGTCGAGGGTAGTCAGGAAGTGGCCCCGGGCGATTCGATTTAACAGGTCATCTACTCGGGGCATGGGATAGGCATCAGTGGTGGTTCTGTCATTGAGTCTATGGTAGTCAACACAGAACCGGGTGGTTTTGTTCTTCTTGGGTACTAACACTACCGGGGAGGCCCAGGGACTTTTGGACAGTTCAATGACATCGAGGTCCAACATTCCCCGGAGCTCCTGGTGCATACTTTCCCTGACAGCCTCTGGGACCCTGTAGGCAGCCTGTCGCAGGGGGGGGGGGTCTGTCCTGGGGTCTCCACCCAGTGGATGGCTGTGGTGGTAAACCCAGGGACAGTAGAGAACGTCACTTCTCTGTTCTAGGAGTCGCCGGACCTGCCTTTTCTGTCCGGGCTCTAACCTGTCGTATAGGGATATGTCATCCACCCCCTGGGGGGCGTCAGTAGGTCCGGGCAGCTCTGGCATTGGAAGACTTTCAGAGTCCTCCACTGCCGGCGCACAGATAGCGGCCACATCTCTGGGTCTTTCTATGTATGCCTTCAACATGTTCACATGAAAGGTCCTACGGATCCTTTCATCTCTACACTTCGCTACCAGGTATGTGGTGTTGTTCAGTTGTTCCACAATCCGGTAGGGTCCTTGCCAAGAGGCCTGTAGCTTGTCTGTTTTGACAGGATGCAGGGCGAGGACTTTCTATCCAACTATCAGGGTTCAGGTACGGGCATTGCGATCGTACCATCGCTCCTGTTTGTGCTGAGAGGCCTGAAGGTTCTCACGTACCTGGGCTGCCAGGTCCTGCAGCCGGTCCCTGAGCTGGAGTATGTACCCCACGACAGGGTGCTCTTCTCCCCCTGTGGCTCCCTCTCAGTGGGCTCATACCAAATCTAGCGGGCCCCTAACCTTTCGACCATACAGTAGTTCAACGGGGGAAAACCTGTGGATTCCTGAGGCATCTCTCGATATGCAAAGAGGAGATGCGGCAGGAATTTTTCCCAGTCCCTGTGAGTGGCCGAGAACGTCCAAAGCAGTTGTTTTAGGGTTCCGTTAAACCTCTCACACAGCCCATTTGTCTGGGGATGGTAAGGGGCGCTGTGCAGGGGTTTAATCCCGCACAACTTCCAGAGTTGTTGAGTGATTTCCGCAGTGAATTGTGTTCCCTAATCGGAAGCCTACCCTGGTGAATATCCGGAGCATCGCATTTGCTATGGTCTCTGCCTGAATTTTGGCCAAGGGGATTGCCTCTGGGTATCGGGTGGCATAGTCTACCACTGTAAGGATGTATTTCTTCCCTGAGGGGCTGGGCCGAGCTAATGGCCCCACGATGTCTACTGCTACTCGGCTAAAGGGTTCATTAATAATGGGCAGGGGATGGAGGGGGGCTTTCGTATGATCTCCCGTCTTTCCTACCTTCTGGCAAACCTCACAGGATTTACAGTATTCCTTAATATCGGCTGTAATGCCTGGCCAGAAGAAGGTTTGAGTCAAGTGGTGGTGGGTCACTGTTTTCATAAGTGGCCAGCTAAGGGAATGTCATGCCCTATTTTCAGCAGGTTGGACCGAAACTTCTTCGGTATGACCAGCTGGCATTTGGGCACCGGTCCTTTTCTCCTCTTGGAGATCCAGTACAGGAGCTCGCCCTCCCACTGGAACCGTTCGTCTCCAGGGCCCTGGGCGTCAACACCTACTTGGTCTCAGTAAGGGGCTAGGGTCAGGTCACTCAAGGTCTCTTTGACGAAGTCGGAAGGGGTTGCCCAGGAGGGGGTGTCGGCAAGTTCGGGTTTAGTGGGGACGGTTAGTCGGGGTAAGGTAGGAGTCGGGGCAGTAGGTCTTACCTGGGTCCCCAGAGTTGGTGAGGTGGCTTGGCATCTGGGGGCAGGTGTCCGGAGAGGTATTCCCCAAAATGGGAGAGACAAGGTGGCCGAGGTCGTTTCCCAAGAGGACCTCGGCAGGGATGTTTTGCATAACCCCCACTTCTACATTGCGGGCAGCGGTTTTCCAGTCCAAATGGATCCAAGCGGTAGGAACCCTCAGAACAGCACCTCCCTCTACCCCTACAGCAAGGGTCCATCCAGTGCAGCCAGAGGGGGGAACAAGGTGAGGCTGAATCAAAGAGATGGTGGCCCCCGTATCTCTCATTCTTTGAGCCGCCTGCCCATTGACCCAGACATCTTGTCGATGTTGGGGTCGGTTGTCTTGGCCCACTGAGCTGACGTGGTGCAAGACACCCACTTCTTCTCCTGTCCACTCAGCATAGGCGTCGGAGCTCGCTGTATGTGCACAATGGGCAGCAGCCTGGTAGGTGGGGGCTTGAGGAGTCCCCCACAGAGTTGGTGCAGTGTTCCTCGGCGGCTGGGCTGGGGGGTTTCTTTGTCTTGTTGGGCAGTTCTTTACCACATGGCCAGGATGTCCACACCCATAACACCCCCGGGAATTGCTGCCTTCAGCAGGGTACACAGTGGGCGGTCGGGTCTGGGGCTGCCTAAAAACTGTTGGTGGTCACGCTGGGGCTGGAGCGGAGCGGGTTGCTGGCCAGAGGTCTGTGGCCACCTGGCACCGGGCATCCACATACTGATCGGCCAGTGCGGCGGCTTGGTCAGCTGTTCTGGGTCCCTTGTCCTTAACCCAGTCCCTTATCTCTGCTGTGGTGCGGTTGTAGAACTGTTCCAGGAGGAGGAGTTGAACAGCTCCATCTAGGGTGGTGATGTGGCACCCAGTAACCCAGGAGTTCAAGGACTGAGCTAAGTGGTAGGCAAACTCGGTATATGGCTGCTCCTCTTGTCTTTGTAGCCCGCGGAATCTTAGCCAGTGAGCCTCCAGTGTGAGTCCATACAGGGCAAGGATATGCTCCTTCACCCGGTCATAGTTGTCTTGGTCCTCGGAAGAGACAGTGTGGAAAGCCTCCAGGGCCCTACAGGACAGTTTCCCAATGAGAATAGTAACCCTGTCGGCATCAGCGACCCCATGCATCCGGCACTGGGTCTCGAACAGCTATAGATAGCGGTCGATATCCTCGCTCTCATCATCCTGGAATGTTCGGAAAGCCCCGTGAGGTAGTTTCTTGGGATGTGATGGGGAGTCCAGGGGATCCGGCATGACCCCCCCATAGACTTCTGAAGCTCCAACATATGTACCTTGGTGGCGTCAGTCACTATTTGAGTAATGATCTCCTCGGGGGGGGTTAGGTCCATAGAGAGCCAGTTGCCACTGTACCTGCCACTGCATGTCGGACACTGTAGTCCCTTGAGTGGAGGCTATACTTGGCCGTCCTCCGCTTTGGTCACTGTCTGACCCACCAGCCTGTTCACTAGCCTGATCATCCTCCATCAGTTCGGCTATGAGTACTGCCTTTGTCTTGTTGCCAGCGACTTTCCCTCTAGCCTGCAGCAACATTCTTAATTCTTCCTTCCGTAGCCCATGGTACTGCTCCATCCGGCAAGATCTTCAGTTGGTGGTTTGGACGTTCCAGATAGACGGAAGCATCCCACCGCTGCCAACCAATGTGACGGATCCACGGCTACCTCGGCTGTGTAGCTCTGCCAAATGGGTCCTTCCGCTGTCTGGAACAAACTGCTATGTAGCCCAGGAAAGTTATTCTAGCAGGAGCCCACCTAAATGACTAGACAGATTAGCATTCAGGTGAAAAAAAGAACTGCTTTATTGCACAGAAAACACAGCTTTTATACATTTCCAACAAATGTGGGTAGTTTCTACACAAATATAAACAAATATTATACAATGAGACAAACATCAAACAATGGTTAGTTAAACAAGATTCTAATCAAATCCTGACTTACAAAAGGACAATGGATGACTCACACAATAACAGAAAGACACTTCACACCTAGACTAGATAACAGCAGGGGTGACGTTATAGGGGCTAGGGGTTTAACCCTTGCAGCCTGGTATCCATGACATCTCCCATACAGTTCCTCCTTGTGCAAAGTGCACTGAATTGTTGAACAATGCACAGTGACACCATCTGCAGCAAGATGATGTTGTAGGTCTTTGGAGGTGGTCTGTGGGCTGTTTTTGACCGTTCTCACCATCCTTTCCCTTTGCCTCTCCGATATTTTACTTGGCCTGCCACTTCTGGCCTTAACAAGAACTGTGCCTGTGGTCTTCCATTTCCTCACTATGTTCCTCACAGTGGACACTGACAGCTTAAATCTCTGCAATAGCTTTTTGTAGCCTTCCCCTAAACCATAATGTTGAACAATGTTTGTTTTCAGGTCATTTAAGAGTTGTTTTGAGGCCCCCATGCTGCCACTCTTCAAAGGAGAGTCAAAGAGAACAACAACTTGCAATTGGCCACCTTAAATACCTTTTCTCATGATTGGATGCACCTGTCTATGAGGTTCAAGGCTTAATGGGCTCACCAAACCAATTGTGTGTTCCATTTAATCAGTGCTAGGTAGTTACAGGTATTCAAATCAACAAAATGACAAGGGTGCCCACATTTATGCACCTGTCTAATTTCGTTTGGATGCATATTGCACATTTTCTGTTAATCCAATAAACCTCATTTCACTACTGAATTATTAGAATTATTACTGTGTCCTTCAGTTATTTGATAGCTCAAAATGAAATTGCTGATCCAAACACCCAATTATTTATAAATGAAAATCATGGAAATTGTCAGGGGTACCATACAACTGTATGTATATATTTTTGACATATGTTTCATCTAAGATTGGAACCTTGTAAAATTTGCCTACTGCTGAGATTGGAGCGTATAGTGAGAGTTATCGGTGTGTACACCTTCTGCACTCAAGTTATTGTCAAGCACGTGCTTAGTGTGCATGCAGCAAAAACATATGTATTTTTCAATTTATTTCAAAGTATATATCAAAGGTTAAAAAATATGCTACTGTCAAACAATCCCATTTGTTATGCAAGTTTCATGGCCCTTCAAAAAACAAACAAACAAAAGACGAATTTCTTAGCAACTTTTCTTTAATTTGAAAATTTCCGGGAGTTGCAAAAACCAAAACTCTTTTTTAAAGAGCAAATTTCATCATGAGCTTAAAAGAGGAGAAACAGTAGAACGATATATAAATTAGTCATGCAAGATTCAGTTCAGAGGAAATTGATATTGTTTTTTGGGTTTATTTTGCAACAATCTGATTTTTTTTTGTTTGTTTTTGTTTAAATACATTATGGTTTAACCTACTGGCTACCAAAGAGGGATTAAACTAAAAGCCAATGGGTTAATACCAAAAATCACTTTGGTTTCAAAATAAAACCAAGTAGCTCCAACCCTTCGAAACTCCCTTTGATGTCATACTGACTTATACATTCTAAAACTAACAATATTACCAAGTCAGCAGTGCACGGTGTAATATGACTTTAAGTGTTTGAAGTGCAAATCTGTCTTCTTAAAAGTGAACAGCTAAAATCTTGGCACACATATCCACTGCTGCAAAAAACAAACACAGCTCATATTCTATTAAAAAAAATGCTGCACCAACATTTGTGTCTGAATCAACCTCTTTCACAAAACATTCGAGAACATTATTATTATTTGGGTTTTTTATTTATTGGCTCCACTAGACATATTTAGAGAAGGAGACACTGTGAAACCAAGGTCATACTGTCCTTTTTTTGTTTTAATAATGCAGCACAACAATCAAACAAAGAGTAATGTGTACTTAAGTGCGTTTGAAATTTAAGCTACAGGGGAAAAAAAAGAAGAGCGTTTTGTTTACTGCGTGTTTAATAGTAAGTTTTACAATCTTTTTTTTTAACGTTTAAGAACAAGGTGCTTCATTTATCATGCAGATCTTAAATATTGCTAACAGTCAGGCATAAGTAGTAGTTGCAAACAAATACTGCGCACATTTCGGTATTTATACATCTGTTGTAAACACCAGGGTAATTGTACGTGTCCCCTTATCCCTTCATAACAGGAAGAATCAATGGACAAAATAGGGATTTTACAGTTTCTTTATGGAATATTAAGAAAAAAATATCCTAAGGCACTCAGGAAAGCCCCGTAAGATCCAAAAAAGACTTTTCCCACATTCTCCGTACATTTAACAACTCAAACAACTTTCTGCATTTTTTTTTAATTATCCTCTCTATAGAATAGAAATTATCCACACTGATTTTCAAAACATTGAATCCTTTACATACAGACACATTAGTGCAAAATACCTGCTCTCATCTAAAAAAAAAGATAAAAGGAACCCCTTTTCCATTCACATTATAATTTCCCTAGAAATCTCGCTTTCCTAAACCAAAAAAATATATATACAGGAAGAAATGAGCTAAATAAAAAATATATATTTTGTACTTTTTTTATTTTGTTTTTGTAGATTTTATTTCTGTGCAAGGTGCTGGATCTTCTCTTTAATTCTAAGTAGTTATTTATTTTATATATAGCTATATATATATTTCAACATATTCTGTGCAAATATCAGTTTTCGTTTTTATTTTAAATGGTCCAAAATAGTATAGACCATTTTAACATTTGGGGTTGCAAAGAATGACCTTAAAGGGACAGTCTACACCCTGGTAATCTTAAATTCTTACCTTAAATTAAGCATCAAATAGCCTCCTGCACCTTTTCTATATTATGCAGCAGGAATGGTAAAAAAGTTATTTTAAAATAAATAGTGTTTCTGGTCCCTTTGAAATGGCTGCCAAGCTCCGCCCACTGATGATATCATGATCTGAGCTGCATATGGCATCCAATCACAAAAGGCTCACTAGTTGGATTCAACAGACTGTCAATGGTATTCAGCAGAGTGCCTAGATGCAGCCCAGATCGTGATGTCATCAGTGGGCAGAGTTTGACAGCCATTTGAAACTGGCCCCAAAAAACTTTTTACTGTTCCTTCTGCACAATATAGAAAGGGGGCAGGAGGGCTATTTGCAGCGTAAACTAAGGTAAGACCTTAAGATGACTAAGGTGTACACTGTCCCTTTAAAAGCGATAAAATGACTCGGAGCATATCATTTTGTTCACTACAATGTCTCTTTAAAAGCAGAACTATTTTTAACATTGAAGGACATTTTATGAAACCCCAATTGGTTCACAGATTATGTTCAAATGAAAATACATGCAAACAATTTCCCCACAATAAGTGCTTTTCTCAGTGTTTAGAAGCTGTTGTTAAAAACAGCTTTGCTTTTTTTTTTTACATTTTCTAATATACAACATTGATATTACCTGCACTGCAGGAACCAATCACAAGGTGTACAAAAGACTGTACCCCATTTCCCAGTTCATAACAACATCTAAAAATTGTGCCTAATGTTTCAATCCTTTGCTGCAAAAGGATGATAATTTATATTTGCAAATGGTTTCATTTACAAAATCACAAAATATTTTATAAAAAAAAAAAAGACATTGTAACCACAGGTTACGCAGGGTGTAAATGCAAGTTTGTACACAAAAAAACAGATATTTTATGACTCAAAGAAAGTGTATTACATAGATTCCTAATAGCCCCAGAAAATGCGGGACTGTCCCTATTGAAACTTAAAAAGGAAATTGTACTCACAACATTCTTTCATGCATAAGAAAACTCAGAATTTAAATGTGTTATAAAAGTTGCTGACAAAGGAGGTAACTTTTAAACTGCTAAAATTTAGGAAACAAATATAGCAGTGTACTTCTGAATAATTATCATTGACTATAAAGGGCACCTCCTACAGCCAAGACAGGAACATTTTCTTTTTGTTTACTTAAAATAAATAAATAAATAAATACATATTATAAAAAACAAAACTGATATACAGTTTGAACTGATTTATTTTGTAGAGCTTAAACACCACTTATCTCTCTGTGGCTGATGACAAGGGGGAATATAGTTTGAGAACAAGTGTCTTTACTTACTAGATAATGAAAAATGAGAAAATACTTTAATGGCTATTTTTTTATCACTATGGGAGCTGCCTCTAACCATTTTCTTTTAAAATTATACCATCCAAGTTTGACAATGATGGAGGATTTCATGCTGACATAAGGAAAGTGATTTTTTTTTATTTATTTATTTTTTACTTCTTTTTAAAGTGAATGTAAATTTTGATGCTAAAGTACCCGTTTTTTAAAAAATTTGATTAAAAACAGGGGCACTTTAACTCATCAAAATTTACATTTCACTCTTGTTGTGAAAAAATAAACTTACCTTTTAATTTTGACAGCCGCTCCAGCTTCCTCCACCCGTCGCAAAGCCTCTTCCTGGGTCTAAAATGATGAATCAGGCTTCCTTCAATCATGGCGTTGAATCAGATACTGATTCCCCCGAGGGGAAGCCGTTATTGGAGGATGGCCTATCTATAATTTCTGACGTCAGAAATGGCTTGCGACGACCGGAGAAAGCTGGAGCTGCTGTCAAGATTAAAAGGTAAGGTTTTTTTCACAACAGGAGTGAAATGTAAATTTTGATGAATTAAAGTGCCCCTGTTTTTAATCAAATTTTTAAAAACCGGGCACTTTAGCATCAAAATTTACATTCACTTTAAGATAGAATCCAGGGGTGCAAATTAAATATACTACAAAGCTAGAGCCACAAAACTAAGCATCATAGTTACATGCTTGTCATAACAGTTTAACATAAAAACCAAAGGACATAGGAGTTAAATCTAAAGGAACAGTAAAGTCAGAATTAAACATTTATTTATTCAGATAGAATATGTCACATATGTACCTCTTGTCTTTTGCTCAGCTAGCTGCCAGTAGTGCATTACTGCTTCTGAGCTTACCTAGGTATGCTTTTCAACAAAGGATACAAAGAGAAAGAAGCACGTTTGATAACAGAAGTAAATTGTAAAGTTATTTAAAATTGTATTCTCTATCTGTACCATGTAAGAAAAAAATGTAGGTTGCAATTTCTTTTAAACTTTCACGGATAGAGCATCTGAGTTGAAAAAAAAATAAATTAAAAAAGTCCAATTTACTTCTTCAAACAATACTATTTTTCTTGGAATCCTTTGTTAAACATTTTTTCCCCCATTAGAGCAGTGTTTCTTAACCGTGGTCTCAAATACCCCTAACATGCCAGGTTTTCATTATATATGAACTAGTGCACCAGCTGAACAGTAACCTGCCCTCAGCTATCAGCTGATTATTTTACCTGTGTTCTAGTTCAGCTATAATGAAAACCTGGCCTGTTAGGGGTAATTGAGGAACGTAGTTGAGAAAATACTGAAGTAGGCTTAGGGGCATGCACAATTTGTAATAATGTTACACAAATAAACAAAAATAATTCTATCTGAATAACGAAAGTTTAGTTTTGACAACCAACTCCCTTATATATATTTTTTATATATAAATGTTATTACTAATCATGCATTTAAACCCTGCAGAAATCATGTCTATACCCTTTTAAAGACACCTCACTAGGGTTCACAGTTATGCCCTAATACAGACATCTTCAAACATGGCTCTTCATAGGTTTCGGAACTACATTTCCCTGATATGTTGGATGAGCATCATGGGAAATGTAGTTCAAAAACCTCTGGATGATGAGGATGTCTGCCCTAATACTTTCTCAATTCCTAGAGCAGCAAAGGGTTTGTTATCCAACTGACAGTAAGTCAGTACATTTCTAACCTATAACACATTGGTCCTCCTAGCTTGTGCACAAGTCTACATGTAACCGGGCAGTCACCAGGCAGAGCTGCACTCTTGGCAACCAATAAAGTAGTCATCATCTGCATAGCTCAATATACCCGCAGTACTGACAGGAAGAGTCTGCTGTTGGCATTTTGTAGTTGAAAAGCACAGATCACAACTTGATGGTTTTCTGGCCGTTTTTGATTTAAAGGGACAGCAAACACCTTGTAATTACAAGTCATTTCTGTTGCGTTTCTATAAAATAACACATCAGCCAAGTCTAAACATTTTCAATACAAATTAACATACTTTTTTAAAGCAGTTAAATTTCAGTGGCTAAACTTCACTCACCATTTGCCTTATTTGGAAGAGCCAATCTGGGCTTTAATCTGCAGACAACAAAGCCAACCAAATTATGTTAGTATAAAGTGCATTGTTTTGCTGCTGTTATCTGATAAAGCCATATATATGTATGTGTGTGTATATATATATATATATATATATATATATATATATATTAGGGACAGATATGTACTAGAGTTAGCCTTGATGAGTCAGCAGGGTGCATTTCAAATTCTAAGAACATTTTTTAATGCATTTTCAAAGCTAACTTACATGAAAAGGGGGCAAAATAAACAATGCAAATATATTGTTTATATGCATAACTAAACATTGTATATACAAATGTCAATGTGTTTACTGTCCATTTAACAGACCGCCTACAAACTGTATGCTGTCATTTTTTGTGTATTAAAAAAAGATAAACACATAAAAAAATGCAAATCAGATAAAAGGTTTGGGAGACAACAGTAAATATTTACCATATTACTTATTTCGTTCTTGCTTTACATAATATCAGATTCTCCTATATAGGGTGCAGTAGTACCTAAATTCCAAGGCAGATCTCATTTGTAAGGAATGCAAGTGTGTAACTTTTAGAGAACAAATATATATATATTCCAAAAGTCTCTTACAAATGGTATTACATCATACAAACATGAAATACAATTTTAAAAAACTTCCCAATTGAATTATATCTAATTTGCTTTTTTTCTCTTGGTATTCTTTGTTGAAAACTATATCTAAGTAGGCTGAGGAGCCCCAATTAGCTGCCGATTGGTGGCTGCACATATAAACCCCTTATTATTTGCCTCACCAATTTGTTCAGCTCCTTCAATAAAGGATACTAAGAGAATAATTGATAATAAAAGTAAACTGGAAATTTGTTTAAAATTGTGTGCTCTATATAAATCAAGAAAGAAACATTTTGGGTTTCATGTCCCTTTAAAGGGACACTGAACCCAAAATGTTTATTTAGTGATTCAGATAGAGCATGCAATTCTAAGCAACTTTCTAATTTACTCCTATTATCACATTTTCTTCATTCTCTTGGAATCTGTATTTGAAAAGCAAGAATGTAAGTTTAGATGCCGGACCATTTTTGGTGAACAACCTGGGTTGATTGGTGGATAAATTTACCCACCAATAAACAAGTGCTATCCAGCGTCTGAACCAAAAATTGGCTGGCTCCTTAGCTTAGATGCCTTCTTTTTCAAATAAAGATAGCAAGAGAACAAAGAAAAATTGATAATAGGAGTAAATTAGAAAGTTGTTTAAAATTGCATGCTCTATCTGAATCACAAAATAAAAAAATTTGGGTTCAGTGTCCCTTTAAGATCAAGAAAAGTGTCTATTCACACCTATTTGCTACTCCAATACAAGTATGTTTTGGTCCTTTGTGAAAAATGCATCTTTCTATATTGTTCTTCATATTTTTTTAATTCTATATTCTCTCCTTTTAACTACTTGAATTTAGCCTATATACTGTTACGTAAATAACATTCTATATCTATGGACAGCTGAATTCTCTTTAATAACAAATTAAAAGTCCACTTATTATAAATAAGGATTAATTGTATTAGGAATACTGCCCATCCTTCTAATATCGATTTCTCTTGTGGCAAACAGAGAATTTGCTCAAAGCATAGGTTGGACAAATACTACTCTTTGTGGATATATTGGGCAATAAGCAAAAATAACTTTTCCTAAAATATATGGTAATATTTGGAATCTGTTTTGTTGGGTTTACATACAAATATACAACACATTCTGTTAAGTAAAAAAAATACCACAAGGATTATAACAACCAATAGGTTGAGAGGTAACAACAGGGTTTATGATTTAGTTTAGCCACATACCATAATGTGGTTTTGTATATCTGTATCTACAATACTTTTTCGAAAAGAAAAAAATTAAATAAAGTAATTTAAATACCTAATCTTCTATAAATGGAAAAATTGTACATTAATTTAGTGTTCACCTGCAAAGGACAATCAATTGAAATTATTTTTATTTATGATACAAAACTGGATGCCCAAGCCAAGGCACAAATTGAATTGCAGAATCAACTAGATTCAAGATGAGAACTAGATTCTACATAGCCCGAGTTGTATTCTACAATCTAGAAGACCCAAGTTGAGAACTGACCCCAGGTACTGTTGTAAACTTTATAAGACCCTGGAGTGTGTGTGTATATATATATATATATATATATATATATATATATATATATATATACACACACATACACACACATATATATATCCATACAGTGCTTTTTTGTAAAAAAAAAAAAAAAAAAAAAAAAGTGCTCATACTAATTGATTATTGAGTGAAATATTGTGCTCAGTAACTTTGAGAAAAGCAAAAGGGACAGAATTATTTACAATGCTTCATATATTTTGCAACCCCCTCTTGTGTAAACTACAGTATTTGCATGATAGAAAAAAAAAGATAGAATATATATATATGTATGACCAAGGTACCTTGGTACAATCTGTACGGTATAAGAATTGAACTTGAATCTATAGAACCCTGGTGGCATTCCATAATCTAGTAGGCCAAAGCTGAAACTTGACTCTGCATGACTTATGTAGTTTTTACAACTAAAGTCAAAAATAAATATTTGTGTCTCAGAGTTGATTCCAGTTGAATTCTACAATCTATATGTGCCCAGCTGAACATTTTAAACCTCCATGTCTCAGGTTGTGCTCTACACTAGAGAAAACCCAACTTTGAGACACAAGTGGAAACCTAGAAATATATAAAGTCCAGAGCTCTATTACACAAACATTCTAGACCCTTTGAAGAAATTAATGATATTTATATTATCATATCATAAAAAGGTACAGAATCCACATAAAAGAATTTGAGCTGTGGAAGAACTATTCAAAAGTTAACCTTTGATTGGATCATTAAATCCATGCTTGGCACACGTGTTGAAATACCTCAAGGACTAAAATTTGGTAAAAGTGCATTTTAAGGGATCCAGTAGTGGACACAATATTTATACCTTTAGAAAAATCTTAAAAGTTCTGAAATAAAGTAAACAAAAGTTGCCAACGTTCTAAGAAGGACTTATCAGAGCATGGAGAACTGTGCTCTCCCGTAATAGAGCTCTACAGAGACTTTCTAGATATATTCTTGGCTACAAAACCCATTGTAGATACTTTAAACCACTATTATCTCTGAAGTCATATAAAAATAATCTTAACTTTAATTCAGTAGCTTGGGAGAAGCTTCAACAACTGATTCAACTGGACTTTGTCCAATAAAAATATATTAGCGTCACATGACGGTCATACCATTAAATCCAAACCACTAACCTGCTGTCTGTCCAAAGATGAAAACTTCTTAGGAAATCCCTTGATCGCCTTTAGCGCCCTGCAAACGTTTAACAAACGCAAAATATTTTTTTCCCATGAATATGTTAATGAACACAATGCTGACAGATTATTTTAGACGTGCTTGTAAATGAGCATTTGATGTAACTAGTCCATAAGATAAAAAATTAATGAAAGCTGTTATTTTATAGAGTAAATTCTGTTATATTAAAAAGGAGCCCATTATTTTCCTAAGTAGGCCACTTCTGACCTATTCATTTACAGTATAACGAATGCGATTATTTCCTTCATAAATTGTTTCGTTTTTTTTTTTTTTTAAATACAAGCAGAATAAAAATCACATTGTTTTCAGGCAACAGTAGCAGTTCTGAAGGTAAGTGGCTGATCACATTTGTTTCGTATTAGTTATGCATGCAAGCAGCTTTAGTATAACACATCCCTTATGAGTCACAATTTGTGTTTTGTCTGCTCTTCTATTTATAAAGTCCCACCATACGTAGCATCTTGTCTTCTCACTGGGGTTTCTGGACGGCTAGTAGTGCTGCTATCTTGTTCGAAGGGTTGAGCTGGACTGCTCTGGGTTTCCGATGCCAAGGTATCTGTGCCACCTACCTCCTGGATGACGGATCCCGTTGCGCCTTCTGCTTCTTGGCTCTGTTCAAACGGAGCATTGGATGCATTTGTGAGGTCAATATTTGCAGTGTTAGTTCTCAAAGATACTATAGCGCTAGAATCGTTTCTGCGCTCTGCATAGATTCTTTGCTCAAATGCCTGTGCAGGGCTTGGCTGAAATTCAGACTCCAAGGGGATGCCAGCTGTTGTTGCGCCCATTACAGAGCGGTACATCTCCACTCCCTCAGGGAGCATGGACTTTATTTTGGGAAGCCAACGTTTACGCACTCTACGGGCATTGGTGCACATGTCGGCTGCAATGACATTCATTTCGCTCTCCTTAAAATTCGGGGCAAAATTCTGGCAATACACTGCAAATACAGGGACATAATATATGAGATAAATTTATACATGTATTATAGATATGTATTTAAAAGGCAATCTTTAATAAAAAAAAAAAAAAAAAAAAAAAAAACTTTAACCCAATTTAGCCCAATCAGACGTAGATATACATCAAGCGGTACAAAGCCCAGCATACCGCATAAAGTAGATCTACATCCAACATGTTGCTGCTTGTGGGCTCGGGCATCTGCCATCATATGGTAACGAAGTGCAATCAGTGCTCCATTAACATATGAAGCCAGATCGTTACAGACAGTGACACTGTTTGTGTCACTGTCTGTAACGATTATCCATTGGTGCAAGAGGGGAGGCTGGAGGCAGGTGGGGGGAACCCTACACTATAGAAACTAAGTTTTGAAAAGAGAGGAAGGGATGGGTTGCAACACTACAGGAAAGGGAAATCAGAGCGGGCCCAAAACAATCACGGGGAGGGTTGGTGTGAATGGTTATGGGGACCCCCTACACTACAGAAAAAAAATATCAATAAAGAAATAAAATAAATATAAACTGAATATTATATATATATATATATATATATATATATATATATATATATATATATATATATATATATATAAAGAGGCCCTTACCTAAGATGGCTGCTGTTAGTGGGAGGGGGAGGGTTAGAGAGCTGTTTGGATCAGGGAGGTGGGAGGGTTGAGGAGGGATCCCTACACTGCAAAAATAAATAAATAAATAAATATTTAAAGAAAGAAACAAAACCTAAACTGCATACTGGCAGACTGTCGGCCAGTACCTAAGATGGTGGTGAGGAGTGTTTGGGGGAGGGGATCAAGTAGGAATCAGAGAGGTGGGAGGGTAATTCCTACATTACAATACTATTACCCTTACCAGCTAACCAATTAACCCTTTCACTGCCAGGAATTTCAGAAATGTTGTGCGCAGCTGCAATTAGTGGCCTTGCAATAACCAAAAAGCATATGGCAAAGCCAAGCATGTCTGATATTTCTGAGCTCAAAGGATCCCAGAGAAGCTTTTACAACCAGCACAAGGAAGAAACCCAAAGTGTGTGAAAAAACAAAATGTATGCTTACCTGATAAATGTATTTATTTCCAGATATGGTGAGTCCACAACGTCATCAATTACTGTTGGGAATATCACTCCTGGCCAGCAGGAGGAGGCAAAGAGCACCACAGTCAAACTGTTAAGTATCACTTCCCTTCCCACAAACCCCAGTCATTCGACCGAAGGGTAATGGAGAAAAAGGAGTAACACAAAGGTGTAGAGGTGCCTGAGGCTTAGTCAAAAAAATAACTGTCTTAAAAAATAAAAAAAGGGCGGGGTCGTGGACTCACCATATCTGTAAATAAATAAATTTATCAGGAAAGCATACATTTTGTTTTCTTTCCTAAGATATGGTGAGCCCACAACGTCATCAATTACTGTTAAAAACCAATACCCAAGCTAGAGGACACAGATGACTAGTGAGGGACAAGACAGGCAGACCTAAACAGAAGGCACCACCGCTTGAAGAACCTTTCTCCCAAAAGAATCCTCAGCCGAGGCAAAAGTATCAAATTTGTAAAACTTGGAAAAAGTATGCAGAGAGGAACAAGTTGCAGCCTTGCAAATCTGCTCCACAGAAGCTTCATTTTTAAAAGCCCAAGAGGAGGGGACAGCACTTGTGGAATGAGCAGTAATTCTCTCAGGAGGCTGCTGACCAGCAGCCTCATAAGCCAAACGAATAATACTTCTCAACCAGAAAGAAAGAGAAGTAGCAGTAGCCTTCTGACCTTTACGTTTTCCAGAAAAGCAACAAACAGGTCAGAGGACTGGCAAAAATCCATAGTCGCCTGTGGATAGAATTTTAGAGCACGCATAAAATCCAGGTTTTGCAACAAACATTCCTTATGAGAAGAAGGATTAGGACATAGCGAAGGAACAACAATTTCCTGATTAATATTTCTATCCGAAGCAGAAGAGATAGCCATAAGAAACAAAACTTTCCAAAATAAGAACTTAATATCAATGGAATGCAATGGCTCAAACTGAGCCTGCTGCAAAACTTTAAGAACAAGATTAAGGCTCCAAGGAGGAGCAACAGACTTAAACACAGGCCTGATTCTGACCAAGGCCTGACAAAAAGATTGCACATCCAGCACATCCGCCAGACGTTTTTGCAACAAAATAAAGCTGAAATCTGACCTTCCAGAGTGCTGGCTGATAAACCCTTGTCCAGACCTTCCTGGAGAAAAGACAAAAACCTAGGAATCCTAACCCTACTCTAAGAGTAGCCCTTGGATTCACACCAATAAAGATATTTACGCCATATCTTATGGTAAATCTTTATAGTAACAAGCTTACAAGCCTGAATCATGGTCTCAATGACCGACTCAAAAAACCCATGCTTAGACAGAACTAAACGTTCAATCTCCAAGCAGTCAGCTTCAGAGAAACGAGATTTGGATGAAGAAATGGACCCTGATTTAACAGGTCCTTCCTCAGAGGCAAACTCCAAGGTGGGAGAGATGACATCTCTACTAGGTCTGCATACCAGATCCTGCAAAGGCCACACAGGAGCTATGAGAATCACCAATGATCTCTCCTGTTTGATTCGAGCAATGACTAGTGGAAGGAGCACAAATGGAGGAAACAGTTATGCCAGTCTGAAATTCCATGGAACCGGAAGAGCATCTATCAGAGTGGCCTGTGGATCTCTTGACCTTAAACCGTACCTTGAAAGCTTGGTGTTCTGCCAAGACGGCATCAGATCCAGTTCCGGGACCCCTCATCTGAGGGTTAAGTTGGAAAACACCTTCGGATGGAGTGCCCACTCCCCGGGATGAAAGGTCTGTCTGCTCAGGAAGTCCGCTTCCCAGTTGTCCACTCCTGGAATGTGGATG
This sequence comes from Bombina bombina, assembly GCF_027579735.1. Taxonomy (NCBI): domain Eukaryota; kingdom Metazoa; phylum Chordata; class Amphibia; order Anura; family Bombinatoridae; genus Bombina; species Bombina bombina. The sequence goes on along the minus strand of NC_069510.1, from coordinate 31,496,984 downwards.
GCAGATAGACAGCAATTGTAGCTTCTGCCCCACTGAACAATCCGAACCACCTCCTTGATGGCTAAGGAACTCTGACTTCCTCCCTGGTGGTTGATGTAAGCCACTGAAGTGATATTGCCCGACTGGAACCTGATGAACCGGGCTAAGGACAACTGAGGCCAAGCCATCAGAGCATTGTAAATCGTTCTCAACTCCAAAATGTTTATGGGAAGATCAGACTCCTCCCGAGTCCATAGTTCCTGCACCCTTAACGAGTCCCAGACTGCTCCCCAGCCCCCGCAGGCTGGCATCCGTGGTCACAATCTCCCAACATGGTCTCCGAAAGCATGTGCTCTGAGACAGATTTTCCTGAGAAAACCTCCACGGGAGAGAGTCCTTTGTCGACTGATCTAGAGCTATCCTCTGAAACAGATCTGCACGATTCCTGTTCCATTGACTGAGCATGCACAACTGAAGAGCTCTCAAATGGAATCAAGCAAAAGGAATGATGTCCATGGAAGCCACCATCAGAACAATTACCTCCATACATTGAGCCACTGATGGCCGAACCGTAGACCGTAGAGAGAGGCAAGAGGAAATAATTTTGGCTCTCCTGCCCTCTGTCAGAAAAATTTTCATCGATAGAGAGTCTAATTATGATCCCTAGGAAGACTACCCTTGTAGCTGGAATAAGGGAGCTCTTTTCCAGATTCACTTTCCATCCATAAGATCGAAGAAAAGACAACAATATCTATGTGCGAGATTCTACTTGTTGAAAATATTGCGCCTGGACCAATATGTCATCCAGATAGGGCGCTACTGCAATTCCCAGAGACCGGATGACTGCCAAAAGAGCCCCCAGAACCTTTGAGAAAATTCTGGGAGCTGTGGCAAGGCCAAACGGAAGAGCCACAAACTGAAAGTGTTTTCCAGAAAGACAAATCTCAGAAATTTGTGATGATCCTTGTGAATAGGAACATGAAGGTACGCATCCTTTAGTTCTATAGTCGTCATGAACTGACCCTCTTGCACTAACGGAAGAATAGAACGTATAGTTTCCATATTGAAGGACGATACTCTGAGAAACTTGAGACACTTCAGGTCTAGAATAGGACGGAAAATTCCCTCTTTCTTGGGAACCACAGACAGATTGGAATAGAAACCTAGCCCCTGTTCCTGTACTGGAACTGAAACTATCACTCCCAGGGAGGAAAGATCCAGTACACATTTGAAGAACGCCTCCCTTTTTTCTGGTCTGCAGATAATCTTGAGAGGTGGAACCTCCCCCTGGGAGGAAAGGTCTTGAATTCCAAATGGTAACCCTGAGATACTATGTCCACAGCCCAGGGATCTGGGACATCTCGTATCCATGCTTGAGAAACTGAGAAAGTCTGCCCCCCACTTGATCCAATTCCGGATCGGGGTCAAACCCTTCATTCTGATTTAGATTCAGCTGTGGGTTTCCTTGATTGCTTTCCCTTGTTCCAAGACTGACTGGATTTCCAAGTCGACTTGGACTGATCCTGCTTGGAAGATGAAGGAGAAGACTTTCCTCTGAAGGTACGAAAGGAACGAAAATTATTCTGACGTCCTTTCGGTTTATTCTACTTATCTTGTGGAAGAAAAGACACTTTACCACCCATGATATCAGAAATAATTTCTGTCAGACTGGGTCCAAACAAGGTCTTACAAATCACCAAAAGCTTGGACTTAGATGAGCCTTAATCCTGTCTTGGATTTCCTCTAAGGGAGTCTCTGCCTGAAGAAAGTCGGACATGGTGTCGAACCAATAGGCTGCCACACTAGTCACAGTGGCAATACACACTGCAGGTTGCCATTGGAGACCTTGATGAACATATATTTTCTTTAAATAAGCCTCCAGCTTCTTGTCCATAGGATCCTTTAAGGAGCAGCTATCCTCAATAGGAATAGTAGTCCTCTTAGCCAGAGAGGAAATAGCCCCTTCCACCTTAAGGACCATCTGCCATGACTCTTTAATGGAGTCAGCAACAGGAAACATCTTTTTAAAGACAGGAGATGGGGAGAAAGGTATCCCCGCTCTCTCCCATTCTTGTGTTATAATCTGCGT